>NW_015505481.1:954423-1107184 GCF_001515645.1 Sinocyclocheilus grahami | reverse complement strand
GCTCAGCTCAGCTCCAACAATGAACTGTTCCAATTATACACTTATTTTCACATAGCTATGAGAAGCATTAAACATGGATGCGCATGCAGTTGCTGTACTGTATTAAAGGTGAGGTGAGGGGCGGGACGCTTAGACGCGCACTAGGCGGTTTAGCCAATCACAACACACTGGGCTAGCTAACCAATCAGAGCCCATCGCCTATTTCTGAGGGCGGTGCTTCATAAAAAAAGGAAAAGATCAGCCCGTTTTTCAGAGAAGGGACAGAGCTGTGTGGAATAAAGGTAAATTATGTGAAAAATAATGCGTTTTTTTTTTTTAAACAAAGCATTAACACATGTTAGACTGCACCCCATAAACCCAATCAAGCCTAGAAAAAAACCCAGTGAACCACCCCCTTTAAGGTCCAATTCTCGCCATTAGCAAACCATTAACTACAACTTTTGCCTCAAAAAAACTCCTAATTTGCTGCTTATTAATAATCAGTAGGGTAGCTGTTAAGGATTAGGGATGTAGAATATGGTCATGCAGAATATGTGCTTTATAAGTACTAATAAACAGCCAATATGTTTATAATAGGCATGCTAATAAGCAACTATAGTGAGAATTGGTCCCTATACTAAAGGGTTATCAGAAAGTCATCAGATGTGGACAGACATGAGGGTAAATGACCTTTTAGGCGAACTGTCCCTTTAAAACCACAAATCAGGAAGTGTTAGATAGACACACAAATATATCCATGGGAAACAGAATGTAAAATTGATGCTGGCATTGCCTTTATTAACAAAGCTTCATAGCTAACAATTGAAATACTATATTCCCACGCTCATTCATATTTTGGTGTGTCTTTTGACTCTGATTATCTCATTGTATGTCTGTTCACCCCGCCCTGAGACCTATATCTGTGGAGATGACTTACAAAAAGGGGTTATTGTGACAACTTGCACTTCCAGTTTCAGCTAAAGGGTTAGTCTCATTGTCAGTGCCCTTGATGGATAGATGAGAAGCCACACTGATAGCGCTGCATGAATATATGTGACCCTGGATCACAAAAGCAGTCTTAAGTCGCTGGGGTATATTTGAAGCAATAGACAAAAATACATTGTATGGGTTAAAATGATTGATTTTTCTTTTATGCCAAAAATCATTAGGACAATAAATAAAGATCATGTTCCATGAATATATTTTGTAAATTTCCTACTGTAAATATATTAAAACTTAATTTTTGATTAGTAATATGCATTGCTAAGACCTTAATTTGGACAACTTTAAAGGCGATTTTCTCAATATTTAGATTTTTTTTCACCCTCAGATTCCAGATTTTCAAATAGTTGTGTCTCGGCCAAATATATCCTATCCTAACAAACCATACATCAATGGAAAGCTTATTTATTCAGCTTTCAGATGGTGTTTAAATCTCAATTTCGAAAAATTGACCCTTATGACTGGTTTTGTGGTCCAGGCTCACATATGAGGAATGTACTGAATATATTAGAAATGTACTGCCAGCTCCTTTCCAACATCAGGCTATCAGCGTGCGCTATCTTAGAGCACAGCTCCAGCTGCTAGCTAAAGTGCAGTGTTAAGCTTAAGTGGAGACACTTCAGGAGCTTGACAAGGTCTATGAGCTGGAACACACTGCAGTGGATGGGAGCTGTGCTGCAGAGAGTCCACTGGAGAATGGAAGATAACGGAAGGCTGTCCTTTTACTAGCCTTTAACTTGACTCACAAATGTGAATCTCTGGACAGTTGGTCACAACACGATGATGGTGCACTGGTGAAATCCATTTTATTTTATTACTTTATTTTATTTTATTTTTTATACTATCTTTATTTTATGTTGTTATGTTGTAGTAAATAGTAGTATTAAATGAAAAACTTAATTGTTTTTTTGTTCTATTTATGTATATAAATTTTTATTAAGTGATTATTTGTATATTATCAAACTGTACATTTAAATTTTTTAAATTTTGAATTCATCAATTTCTCAGTTGATTAAAAATTTGTTTTTTTGTATAATTATTAAATGTAACATTTTGGCCCCCGTACCTCTAGTGTTCAGAGTACATATTATGTAACTGTAGGTTGTCTATGATGATTGACTGATTGACAGACTTTACCCACAGTTTGCTTGATTCGTGAAACACTAGATTTCTAACCATTGATGTCCTGAGGATAAGATGTTCTATAGTCGTTCCAGACAACGATTAATCAGCTGGGTTTGAGTGTCTGCTGATGCAGCATTATAGCACTTCATTACATGGATGAGTGGTCTTAATCTATCCTGCCAGTCCTTAAACCACAGAGTCCTCATTACTGCTATTCCACAGGCTCGACCTCCTCTCTCAGTATCCATCCTGCAAGACCACCGCCTTAATATCAGTGCAATATGCCATTTCCTCCAATACAGATGTTGGCCCGATTCCATTTTCACTGGCTAACTATGCTTTTGGAAAATGGGAGTGGACTTGAATAGTCCTGACCCCCTATCCTGTGCAGCACAATGCAAGAAGCCCTATCATAGACAGGAAGGAGTTTGGTTCCTGGCACATGGAAAAAGCTCTTTGTGTTCCCAGAGCAAGTAAGGAAAGGAGCTTGAATCTCCCTGCTGGAGGAGATTAGGCCCTGGAAATGTTTCAAGAGCAGGGCGGTTTTAGTGGCACTGGGAGTCGTTTTCACCATATATCCATGTGTTTTATCCTGTAATTCACTCATGCTGGATTTGTTTACTCCTTCTGTGACATAAAGTGAGTTTAAATGGATAGTTCACTCAGAAATTAAATTTCTGTCATTATTTAGTCTCCATTATGTTTCCAACCCAAATGAGCTTCTTTCTTCTGTGGAAAATGAAAGGAGCACTTTTTTTTAATATATCCTGACTGGGGCAAGGTTAGTGCGTTATGGCAAAATATGTAGTGCAGATGTGCAGCTTAGCGAAACAGGTACACATAAGGTGTCTCAGGTACACGAGGAGTTTGTTAAAACATAAATGTTCTTGTTTATGTAAATGTAAACCAGTTGTACATCTTTTTAGTTTTCCGTTGATCCCTTTTGAGCTGATTTCTCTTTGAACAGGCAAGAGAAACCCTGCTGCCAAATAGCTCTGTTTGATTTCCTGTCTTCCCTTCTCTGGCTCAGATGAACTGTGCTTCTATTGTCCTCCTCTGAATATAAGGCCCATGAACCTGTAAACTCATCCCTGTGTCTTGTGTAGAATGAATTCTGGAGCATATAGACTTGCTTTTCCATTTACTGAAGATGTTTTTCAGTGTTAATGCACTATCAATCAAAAGTTTTGGGTCGGTAAGATTTTTAAAAATGTTTTTGAAAAGTCTCTTATGCTCACCAAGTCTGCATTTATCTGATCATGAAATATGGTAGAAACACTAATATTGTGAAATATTACAATTGCAACTGTTTTCTATTATAATTTATTCCCGTGTTGACAAAACTGAATTTTTAGCAGTCATTACTCCAGTCTTCAGTGTCATATGATCCTCCAGAAATCATTCTAATATACTGATTTGCTGCTCAAGAAGCATTTCTCATTATTATCAATGCTGAAAACAGTTGTGCTGCTTAATATTTTTATGGAAACTGTGATACATTTTTCAGGATTTTTTGATGAATTCAAAGTTCAAAAGAGCATTTATCTAATATATATATATATTTGTTAGAAGTCTTCACAGTCCCTTTTGATCAATTTATGAACGTTAATATTACTGCCCCCAAACTTTAAAAATGGTAGTGTAGTTAAGAATTGTTTAATTTAATCTATGATAACAGGGAATAGACATAGAAGATGCATCATGATGATAAGCAATTAAAAAAAATGTCAAGAAACACACTGCAAGATATTAATTAATTGAAGATCACAAAAAATGAGAAATATCCCACAGTAGTTGCTGTAGAAATGCTCTGTAGAAAAGTATCTTAATGTTGATAAAAATGTTGATAAATCTTTTGTTTAAATGAAGAAGTGTTTATACAAATTTTGTTTAAAATTTTGGTTCAAGTTTCATCTGTTAAAGTTTGACACATTTTTGTTTACCTTGTAATGTTATAGTTAACTAAAATAGTTTTTTCATAGAGCAAATAAAAAGGACTTAAATGAATGAAGATGGCAAAATACTGACTAAATTTCATTGGTCAAAATACAAAAATTGTGACTAAATTTGTTTGGGGAAAAAAATGTTGTTTTTGACACTCTTCAGAGTGGTTTTATCTGTTGTGAAGTGATGATGGAGATTCCCTGGCACTGAACTGCATCACACACCGCAACGTCATAGTGCTGCAGGAGTCGCCTCCAGATGGTGTGCATCACAATCACTGTGTGAATTGGGGCAAATCTGCAGGGGTAAAGATGAAAGGATGAAATTATAAGTAGCAGACAAGAAGTGCTGCAGGCCCACCCTGGTTCAGAGATTATTTCATTTTTACCCCAGCAGTCGCTAACATTTGTAAGTTACGCCTTCTTTCTTTGCTTGAACATTTGGGCGGCGTTATGCAAATCTTTCCACATAGTGACGTAGACATGTGGGGCCGTGTTAGAACGAGCTGTTTTAGGTAGGCGTGGTTGACTCTTAACTTTTATAAAGAATATCTCTTTGGATTTGAGACTTTAGTCTTTGCAACTTTACAGATCTTCTTTATGCACCAAGAGCTTGTAACACTCCAAAGAGAAAGGAAAAATTTAAATCACATCATATAACCCCTTTAAGATTTGTAGATTTGGCCCATAGCGTCTGAGTGCAATAAAGATGACTAATCTCAAAAAGTGAACAGTTAGCACCACAGAGAGGACTTTTTCATTGTATGCTTTCAAAAAATGCTTTCTTTTTGGCACTGGATGGGTTGACAGTGTCCTGTCCCTAGATCTGTGCACTCTCGGAAGAATGTTTCCAACACAATTCCCATTAAGAGGATGCTTTCATTAGGACAATAACTTGGATAAGGTTTCAATGTCTATATATCTTGTCAACTAATGAAATTTATGATTGCTGATGGACGGATTCTGCTCAGGGTGACCTGCGGTGTTGGCTCCTCGCTGACATTTGTCGAGCGCTCTGTAATGGAAACTGAGTGTCAGTATTTTGAAATAATTCTGACGGATTGCACATAACAAGCCAAATCCTGCTAACATGCATTTCAACGAAGCACAACAAGTAGCACTAGATGCAAAAAGAGTCCTGCGTGCAGTTTAGAATGATCTTATAGGGACAGTTCACCCAAAAATGACTATTCTGTCATCAGTTACTCACCATCATGTCATTCCAAACCTGACTTTCTTTATTCTGTGGAGCACAAACGAAGATATTTTGAAAAACAGAACAACATGAGGGTGAGTAAATGATGACAGAATTTACATTGTTGGGTTACCTATCCCTTTAAGTGAAGAAATATCAATTTAAACTGAATTTAAGTTGTAATATGACAGGAAGACTCCATTTCCTCACTCCAAGTCATGAAAGACGTAACATCTTTAGTAGTTGTTCCCTCTGAAGTCAGTCATTGTTATTCAGAAAATGCAGTGAAATATTGCTTATTCTCAAAACATAGTGTCTAATAAAGCATGGTTAATTATCTCTAGAACTTGACTATGAATTATTAGGTTAGATAAATATTTTGCTGCAAAAACAGTGTTTGTGCACTTGCATATGCGCGCACACACACACACACACACACACGTGTGGGCCTCAGTAGTTTGAATTTGTGATTTTAATTAGGAGAGCATTAGTGATACAGAGAGGCTGTAATTTGCTGGTGGGTAATAGATCTATGATGAAATCAGTAATACAGCCTCATTTGACCCAGCATTCATTATAGTTGTAGTGTGAACTGTGGAAAGAATAGACATAGCAGCACTATGATACAATATTTTTTTACTAAGTTACAATGAAATGTGCCTGCACACAAACAGAAATATGATGATATTTTTTTGGCAATAGCTCCATGGAAACAGGCCTTGAGGATTCAGGGCAACAAAGCTGTTGATAGAGCTTACTGAGTGTGCGGGACACATCAAGGCTGTGCTTTCGTAAGTCTTGGAGTGACCATGATGGGATGTGCAAATCCTATGTCAATGGCATATCTTTGGCTTGTTTACTCTCAATCTGTTTTGACCTTTCTGTCTGTCTGTTTTTGTTGTATCATATCATCTCCTCTCTTGCCGTGTCTGAATTCTTATACTTTCAAAGTATTCAATGCAGAACTTACTATTTGATTATTAATTATGCATGTTGATATGTTTAAGTATGCATGTGTGTAGTGTGAATATATTTCCAGACGTATTAATCCAGACTGCCATGCTGGAGCTGCTTTTGACCCTTTTGTTCTTTGAAATATGATTGTGAAAATCATTTACTTGTGTGTTGTTAAACAAGTACATTTTAACCGAAAGGAACAGCTTTTGGCATCTATTACATTTATACCTGAAACCAGCTGTCTGGCTAGCAGTTCTCTGCCATTTAGTTTTTTTGACTTCACAAATCTTGACAGCTCACCTATCTCTCTTGGCATTATGGGATCTTAAAGTGTCCTGTAGTTCAACACTTCAAAATCTCGGTCATCTCTTTTGTGAATATTGATTATTTGGGCATTTTACTAATTTGATGTATTGCTATTTGCATGCTTTGTAGAAGGGAAGTACTCTTACACTACCATTCAAAAGTTTGGGGTCGGTAAGATCCTTAAAAAGGCTTTTGAAAGCAGTCTCTTACCAAGGCTGCATTTATATGATTGATAAACGGTAATATTTTGAAATATTATTACAATTGAAAAATAACTGTTTTCTATTTTAATATAATTTAAAATATAATTTATTCCCGTGTTGACAAAGCTGAATTTTCAGCATCATTACTTCAGTCTTCAGTGTCACATGATCCTCCAGAAATCATTCTTATTTACTGATTTGCTGCTCAAGAAACATATAGTTCAAAAGAACAGCATTTATTTGAACAGAAATGGTTTAGTTGATATAAACATTTTAGCCTAATTTTGTGGAAACTGTGATATATATTTTTTTATTTTGTTGTAACGTAATATAAATGTCTTTACTTTCACTTTGGATCAATTTAATGCACCCTTGCTGAATAAATGCATTCAGTTATTTAAAAAAAAACATTTGAATGGTGGATGCAGTCTCGTGGCAGAAATAGTAAGTGTAGTATGCTAGTATGCTATTCTTAATTCAGGCAGTCTTGATAGTGTAGTATAGTAGTATTCGCCTCTGTCTATACATGCTCTGAATGTGACTTCCTGCATACTGTCACTAGTTCTCTATGACATTCCTGGGCAGAAATCCTAAACCATTAAATGCATTGCTTTAACTTTCCTCTTGATCTACATTCTGGATTATTTACTGCAAAACCATTTGCTTTCCTCAAGAAAATGCCAACTTTTGAACATATGGCCACAATTACATGTAGGGTAGTGTGTTTTCAAAATGGCAGTATCATGCTCTGAAAGCAGTGTATGTAGAGACTCAGAATGAAAGAGAGAGCTCCTCCGGCGATGTTGTTTTTATCTTCAGCTCTGTGATATGTTGTGCAGTAAGTTGTCATTGGTAATTGCAGTGAATAAAGACTGAGTCTGGAGGCTGTTTACTAACAGAGATGTGCAGCCTGCCTCGGCCTTGCCCCGGCTGTTTTTGTGTGCTGGTGAGAGCTGGCAGACTGTTTCGTGTGATTTCTTTGCCCACCATCCCATGCTTGTTTGTGTCCATCATTCTCAACCCCACCTTATTTGTCTTGTCGCTATGGTGGTAATTGTGGATGAGATTGGTGAATGGTGGTTCGTTTAGAATGGATGTTTAAGTAGCTGGCTTGTGGGGGACGGTATGATTTTAAGGCACACTTAACACTAAACACTGAATTCCCCATGTTAGAGAGATAAAGAGGCATGGAGAACCACTGTAGCCTGAGCTGAAATGACAAGGACACACAGGAGGTGCAGCGTATCCCTGGGAATATTTCATGTGCCCAACCACCTATGTGTGAAATGATAGGAACAACAGTATTTCCAAAAGATTTTTTATGAAAATGTTTTCAGCCCTTGCCCAAATGGCACAGTTGATATGTTTAATTGGCTTAATATACAATTCTTATAATTTATCATGAAATAGATTGTTGTAAAATTTTGTGTTGTATTATTTATACGTAAAAAAGTAATACAATAGTAAAGTAATAAAATGAATTCTTTATAAATACGTTATACTGAATATTTAGCCAGACACATTAAATAGCTTAAAAGTGACAAAGACATTTATAGTAGGGCTGGGTTTTGACACAAATTTCACGATTCGATTCGATTCTCATCCACAAGCTTTCGATTCGATTACCAATTCGATTCAATTCAATATCGATTATTTTGGATATATATCAGGTACAGTACTTGCCAAATTTTCTCAAGGAAAAAAAAATCTCTCAACTAATGCTGTAAAATATACATGAGTTATTTGGTACTACATTACTATAATATTGAAGGTTAAAATAAACTGATTTGTAAGCTATAGCCTACAACTGCTAAAATTACACTTAATAATTTTTTTTTTTAATAATAAAGTTACAATTACATAATAATATTTTTACTTCAATTCAAATAATAAAGTTACAATTACATAATAATATTTTTACTTCAATTCTTTTTTTTTATATATATATATATATATAAACATTTAAATGGTGGCTGTCATAAAAAATGGATGGATTTATTCAAATATAAATTAAACATATGAACAGTAAAAATTATAATGAATATGTTATATTGTGCATCTATTTAGCAAAATGCCCCTCTCTACAGTTTATTTTTCTGGCTGACTAATGAGTTTATGGTCACCGAATATGTTTTTCCGAGGTAAATGTGACGTTACGTGACATTGTTTACAAGCCGTTATATAGACGTCTTTGTGCGGCTGAAACACTGATTGAGCGATTACATGAGACAGAATACAGATTGTAAAGTTGTACTCTTTTTTTTAACTTACCTTCGGATATTTAGTCATGTTTATTTTGTGCTGAAACTGGTATTAATATGGAGATGATCAGTTCACGTGCGCCTTGCGCTGTTGAACTGAGGCGCTACAGCGATCTGTCACTCCACATTAAACAACATTAAAAACATGAACAAACATGAAACATTAAGCGCCAAAACTGCATTTATTGTTTAAATACTGCAATACAATGGATGGACAGAATTTGAAATCTGAGAATTTGCTTCATATTAAAAGCACCAAAGCACAATGCTTATTGCGATATATTGGATGGGAAGTGCCCTTCAATGTTCTGTCCATTAACTGAAAGCAGGCTAGACTAATCGATTCTTGGGATTTAAGAATCGATATCGTTCCATAAAAAAGAGGATCGATTAATATCGAGATACCAATATTTTTTACCCAGCCCTAATTTATAGTGTTACACAATATTCTATTTCAGTGCTGTCTTTTGAACTTTCTATTGATCAAATAATTCTAAAAAATATATCACGGTTTCCACTAAAATATTAAGCAGCACAACTGTTTTCAACATTGATGATAATAATAAGGAATCTTTCTTGAGTACCAAAACATTTCTGAAGGATCGTGTGACACTGAATCTGGAGTAATGGCTACTGAAAATTCACAGGAATAAGTTACATTTCAAAATATATTCAAATTGAAAACTGTTATTTTAAACAGTAATAAAATTTCACAACATTGTTGTTTTTTGCAGTAGAAATGCAATGTGAATAAATGAGAATAAGACACTTCTTTCAAAAACATTTAAAAGACCTTACCAACCCTGAACTTTTGAATGGTAGTGCATATTTTATTGGAAGTCGTTATAGCAAATGTAATATATGTACTTGCATTTATTTTAATATTATAAAAATGTAATTAAATGTTTTATTAATTAAACGTATTTAATATCCCAGATTCATCAACATTAAAACGAGGGTAATTTTCCTTTAAAACCTTTTCAACCTACATAAGTACACAATGACCAGGTGAATGAGACTTCGAGAGCTTTAGAGACTGTGGAGTTCATGGAAGTGTGTTGTCTGTCTCATCGTTCTCTGTGTCACAGGCTCTTGGCTCATTACTGGAGGGTGTTCAGTATAAGAGAGCCGAGTGCAGGCTATTACTGTCAGAGCCGGCCTTTACAATGATGAGGAAATTTCTTCAAAACCACAGGCTCTATGTGACCTGGATGTCCCACATGCTGAGAGAGAGATATAGAAATGGGGGGAAAAATAGCAAGACCCATAGCGTCCCACAGGAGGTGCTTGCATTAACTTTGCCATTGCAGTTTTTCTCTTTTCAGAATAGTCCTGACTCTTGCTTACACATCAATAACAAACCCTGCAGGACAGACGCAGAGCTGTATTTATGCCCAGGCTCTGGCAGAACTGCCAACTTGGGCTAATTTAATTGCATCGTCTCCATCAAAGGACAGCAGAATCACCTCACAGGATCCAGAAAGCAGATGCAGTATGTAAGAGTTACAGGTTATCTCCCAGCTGGACTCACCATGTTTAATTGGACCAAGAAAAAAATGATCCTCTAAAGGAAAAGATGAAGGTTTTGTTTAAAACAAACAAACAAAAAAGGCTTCCAATGGTGTTTAGGATGGTTGCCCACAAGTCTTGTCCAGTAGTAACACTGTTGACACATGCTATGCCAATGTGCACTTTATCTGTCCTCATTATAGTGTGTTCTAGCCAGGCGAGATGCGACAGGCATCCAGCTAGAAGTAATTTGTCTGTCCGCACTGAACGTGAAACAAAGAACATACACAGCCAGTCAACATAATTGACTTTAATATGCAGTAAAGTGAATTTAGTGATTTTAGTGATGCACAGCAGAAATAGAAACCAAGACATCTACAAAATTTCCTGACCCTTATAGTGATTGGTTTGGAAAAACACTATTATGGAAGAGATAGCCTTTGGCTTTTGATGCTTTATTGGGTGAGTTTGTTACAAATGCTGTGTTAGAATACTGTGTGCCCTCAGAGATCACAGCTAAACAAAGAACCTCAACTTTTTTCATTTGTTACACAAGGCCATGCTGTGTATGATCAAATTCTTATTTTGTGTGTTTGTGTATGCCCAGGGTGCCAAACATAATATTTCTGAAGTAAACTGCCTTCAAATATATATTGTTAGTCACGTGGTTCATTAGTAGCATACGCTGAAATTTCTGTCAATATTACAATATTGTTCAATAATTTTTAGATGGCAATCATTTGATTTATTTATTTTTGAGCATTTTAAGTATTTTGCTTCTTTATAATAAATGAGTCACAATATTGTATATTGCACATTTTGAAAATTTCATTTCAAATTCTATATTACTACACAATCATTCAAAAGTTTGGAGTCTTTTCTAAATTTAATTCGTTTTTTTTTTTGACAGAAATTATTTTCAGCAAATATTCAGCAAGGGCATGTTAAATTGATCAGAAGTGACAGTAAAGACATTTATAATGTTACAAAAGGTTCTTTTTCAAATAAAGACTTTCAGATTTTCTCTGTTAATATTTATTTATCAAAGAATCCTAAAAAAGACAAAAATATTCAACAGCACAATGGTTTTCAACATTGATATTTCTTGAGCATCAAATCAGCATATTAGATTAATTTCTGAAGGATCATGTGACACTGAAGACTGGCGTAATGATGCTGAATATTCAGCTTTGCCATCACAGGAACAAATTACATTTTAATATATATTCAAATAGAAAAGTTATTTTAAATTGTAAAAACATTTCACAATATTATGGTTTTATAGTATATTTGATCAATTAAATGCATCCATAGTGGGCTCGAAAGAAAAAAATACTGATACTGACTGTAATTTTAAATTGGGTGTTTGAAGATTTTCAACTTTCAGTATTTTTGTTTACAATTTACTGCTATACTGACACCTTGTGATGTGAATGTAGCATCAAGCAAATATAAATGTTTCGGCTATTGATGCCACTAGAGAATGATTTGTTTTGTGTCTAATAACAGGAATAGCATTCAACTTGTCACGTATGATTATGATTGTGATCGGCCACCATGAGGAGACTTGCTACATGTGCAGTAAATCAGCTTTCAATAGCCTACCGAAATGACTCGAGTCATCTTATGTGAGTGGACAAGATTTCAGAAGTCGCATGCCTAGGGAAACTTTAAATGGTTTTAATTCAGAGCACTTTTGTTGTATTTGAAGAATACGAGTGGTGTATTTATTCAGTCCCTTGTCAAATGAATAAAATACAAGACACAGAAATACTCCGGTAAATATTTATATCCCGTATTTCAGGCCTGACATTTACCCAGACAGTGTGTTCAAACCGCATTCCTCTGTTGTTTGGAAGATGACCTCTGCTGTGAGAAGAAATGAGATGACACTTTCTTTCAGCTGCCCTCTTTTTGTCTCTATTCCTTTCACCCTCTCTATTTGCTTTGCCTGGAGGAGAATCAGACGAACAATATAGCAATATAATCCAAAGTTTGCTGCGTTTAATCTCATTACACTAAGGCTGAATCCATGAATGACCCAGATAAATGGAGACCCTCAGCCCTATAGAACCCCACCTGCCATGGCCTTTCACAACCAGAGAGTCCTCTTTACCTTCAAAGACCGCAAACTCTTTGAAGCTTGTGATATGTCTGTGAGAGCCAGCAAGCCTTTTAGTTTATCACGAGCCAAGAAGAACAATATCAAAACCTTGTTGAAACCCAACACACATCAAGAATAATAGATACTCTTATTCCATGCTATTATAGCCATTGTGGTGACTTGATGGCAGTTATGTCTTGGCTTTGGAGAAGTTTACTGAACGTTCTGTGGTGTTTTGCTTAAATAGTTGATCTTGTGATGTTTGTGATGTTTTCCTCCTAATACTCTAACACACACACAGTCTGCTGTTTACTGCTGTAACAGGGGCAATATAACCAATTTATTGCTTCTTTGCTGAATAAAAGTATTAATTTCTTTAGGAAAAAAAAAAAAAAACTTTCTAACACCAAACTGAACGGTAGTGTATTTGATAATAATAATGGCAATAATAAAAATAATAATTTTTACTTCATTCCTACCTGTCAGTGTTGGTCTGGCGATTTTTAATTAAATGGATAAACACATTGGCCGTGCATTTGTCACTTAAAGTAAATAGGATTCCAATCTGCCCTAATATAACTTTTTGTTTTAGTGAAGTGTAGTTCTGTATATCAGGAGTGGGAAACAGTTTGCATTTTGTTGTTTGATTTCACTTGAATGGATAACAGTTGCATTTCTGAGAGCTGTGTTCTGGAGAGAACATATTGCTGTGGATGCTTTTTGCAATGGATAACTACATGACCGCTAAAGAAATTTCAAATGCAAATACATTCCACCACTGGATGACCATGCATTATAACGCACACATTGCTTAACGGCTGGAGATTGGATTTGTCTGTATTAGATTCTGTACAACCCTGCCTCAAACTGTTTTATAAAGTGCAGAGACAATAATAGCACTGACAAAAAGCATATTCTCACCGTAAATGATGCCTGTGCTCACATGACACCATGTCTTTGATTGACAGGAGCTCCATCGGTCCTGATCCATGTGACATTACACTCATTTGCTCTTCAGTTCTTCACTCTTTGATCTGAAGTCTTAGAGACCTTCTGTGGAGCTGGAGAACTGCTGGATCACTGTTTCTAAGCCAGTGATCACAAATGCAGACATGGTTTTATGTTACGCTCCGGCCTGACAGGGCATCACAGTATGGTAGGGGCATAACATTTCCATCACGCACTTGAGGTATTCGGCCAATCACAATGCACTGAATAGCTGGCCAATCTGAGCACACCTCGCTTTTCAGACCGATGAGCTTTGTAAAAATCGACACGTTTCAGAAAGGCGGGGCATAGAGGAGAAACAAAAATGTACAGTATGTGGAAAATAATGTTTTTTTAACCATTTCATTACACCAAATACACAAAATAATGTTCTTTTTAGCAGCATCATATGGCCCCTTTAATTCAGCAGTAATAAGATCTGTCGTAGTAATTTGGGGGGCTGCGTTGCCTGTGACTGACAGGCTACTACGAATGACTCAGCATTTCTTGAGCTTTTTTAAACTCACAATGGCAGTATTTGCATATTTCCAAGAATGTCATGTGTATGTAGTAGCACATAAAAACCTCTCAGATTAATGGCCTCTTATCGACCGATTGAATTTGTGTTTGTGTGTGTGTGTGTGTGTATTGCAGTGTGTGTTAATGGGTCTGTGTGTTATTTAAGCCTGCTGTGTACCTGAAATATGTCTGAGCTTTTAAGTGGCTCTAATCAAATCAGTCACCAGAGCATGTAACCTCTGTTTCTGTCTGAGAAAGTCTGTGAGCATCTATAAACATCTGAGCGATCCACTCTAAAGGATCCTCTGTACAAAGGGAATAAGATGCTCTTAATTTGGCATGGGAATTGTTAGGATTTTAATGATTCCAGCTTCAGTGATTTGAAAACACTTGCAGGATCATCAATAACATCAACCCTAAAATTCACAAAAATTCTTATTGCATTATATGCTCAATATCAAGAGAACAGAGTACAGTATAAATAAGAATTAAAATATGTGGAGAAATTCACCTGTTATAGATATTACCTGTTCACATTTATTGCATTATTTTAGTTGGTTTGTGAGGCATTTTTCTGAAAAGCAAAGGGTCTATAAACTGCAAAGGCAACACAGAAGTGCAATTGTTTTTGTGCCATTAACCCATAAATATGATGACCAGAATATGTAATGGCAGCTATATGCAAATAGCCATTTTTATATTATGAACTTTTATATTACTACTAAATCCAATTATTAAAATACATGGTAAATATTTACTTTGTATGAAGTTGTCAGTGCATATTTTTCTCCAGTATTCTGGTGTATTGGTAAAGCTCTCTTTACAATAAATATCTTTCCAAATATATTAAAACAATATTGGATTCAACACATTAACTTGACAGTCCTGAAAATATATATTGTAAAATCAATTTATTTTTCTTCTCATTTTTTTTTAGTATGCACTTGCAGATTAAAAACCCCTGATGTTTACCGTAACAGTTGAGATTTATATGTGATTTCCAGCAGCATGTCACTGACTCTCTCTAAATAATCTGATTGCCTAGAGAATTACTTTGTGTAATATTAAAATCAATTTTTTTATGGTGTGAGAAGATTGTGTGATGGATGAGGCGGTGGGTGTCTTGCTCCAACTGGCAGCTGTCTGAGCACACTGGAGATGTTTTGTGCTGGCAGTGGTCCCGCTGTCCCTCCTCACCTCCCCACTTCTTTCATGGACATCAGAAATGACAAAAGACTCCCATACCCCATTAGAGAGAGTGACGAAAGGGCAAAGACAGGCCGAATAGCAGTCCAAATCTTTTGTGGCCACACATTGACCTTCTGACCTCAGTAGAGTGCTTGTGACACCACTGTATCTATGACTTCACATATTGAAAGTGTAGCTTTTCTTTGTTGTATTACATCATTCCTTCTTTCATTCATCTATTCATGCTCAATTCTTTCTGAAGTTTTTTTTTTTGGGTGATTCACTCTTTTAAACCTCTTCATTCCATTTGTTCTCTCTGTGGGAGTTCCAAGGTCATCAGTTCTGATTGGGATCTTTTAATTGAGGATTTTTGTGCTGTGGACGGAGAATGATGTAATTGTCACTGATGGATAGATTCTATTGATTTATTATTTAACCCTCTGTTTGAGTCCTATGGATGTAATGGTAAAGGTCAGAACCTTCACTATTAGAGTGTCTCCATCTTTCATTTTGCTCTCTTTGCATTTCAGTGCAAAGTTTCATATAGCCTTTCATCTTGTAGTACTGTAGATAGACCAAATATCATGGGTTCTTTAGTGAACACCATTTGCAAAAATTGTGACTTATGGATTGTTTTTTTAAAGATTTATTATTGGCATTTTTGCGTTTATTATGATAGGACAGATCAGAGCTGACAGGAAGCGAAGTGGGAGAGAGAGAGAGGTGGGCGGAATTGGGAAAGGTCCTCAAGTCAGGATTCGAACTCGGGACGTGCTGCCAACAAGGCTATCAGCACCAACGTGATTATGGTTTGTTCATGGAAAAATTCAATTCTGTCATTATTTACTCACTCTCATGTGAATCCAAACCTATATTTTGTTATTTTTTCCCCCTGAAAATAATATTTCATCAATATTAGACCTGCATAGACAGCAATGTAACTACCACATTCAAGGCTTATTTGAACCAAGACTTATTTGAACCAGAATATACAGACAGTGAACTAAAAGAGATGGACGTTTTACATCAGAGAACCGGCTCCTGCATCAGCAGCACCACACGCATAACAATAACAACAAAATCTTTAGCAAATCTCAAAGTGAATATCCATTTTTCATACAGTACATTATATTGTTGTCATGCCTAAATTCACTTGTAGCATTTAAAAATGCACCGAAATTAAAATTCTTGGTCGAAGCCGAACAAAATGAAACACTGGGCCGAAGGCCGAATACCGAACACGGTTTTTAGCATTTTTTTTAGCATAGCCCATGTAGGCCTATTTTGCCATTTTTTTTCACCATTGCATTAATTAAATTGCCCAAATGTGCTTTTTACTGTTTTGTCCTGCTTTTCAAATAAAAAATCAATTACAAAACAACAATTTAAAAATATTTACTTAACACTGACATTTTTTTTACATTCTAGCAGACATTATACCAACAAAGCACAATTTAACTTAAAATTTAATAAGTTAGTAAAATAATATTTTTTGGCCATTTTTGAGACTTGAATCAGGCATGTATTTTTTACTGTACAAATAAAGGCAGCCTTGCTGAGCAGAAGAGCCTTCTTTTAAAACATTAGAATATATTACAGATCCCAATTTGAACACTGTGTGAATGTTATAATAAATGTATTAATAGAGCTGTTGTAGGGTAATTATTATTATCATTATTATTGTCTTACTTTTTTATTTTATTTTACACAACAACAGTAAAATTACAATACTAACATTTATGAATGTTGATGGAGTTGTTGCTTTTTTCTCTGCTTTTATTTTGGCAGAAACCCGCAGGAAGACCTCAGTGCTTCTTTTTGTTGACAACAGCATGCAGATTTATAAATTATTCTCATTACGTATTTGGGAAGATGTTTGTCGCACGTATCACATTGTCACATGCCTTTAAAAAAATTCACAAAATGTTACTGAGCAACTGACGAGACAGTTTCAGCGCAGGTTTGTCTCGCGCTTTGAACCCTGGCACCGCGAGCTCGTGCAGCGCTGTCAGAATACATGCAATTTGTGCGTGCATTAGAAAATATAACATTCTGCAGTTTATTTACTAATCGTTTGAGGTAATTTCGAGATTTCAATCATCTTACAGTAACCTAACTACCAGCATCAGCCACCTCTTCTGATCGGAGACATGTGATGCATGCAGCACTAAACAGTCTCTCGCTGTCAGGGCTTTGTGCTTGTAATTATTTCTGCGTCTTTCTCTGATATTTTTAAATACTTTCACACTGCCGACATGTTTGCTGCATTAGTGCGTACCTCTATCTGATCGCGTTAGTCATTGTTCGGTACATATTATTCGGCCTTTTCACTTATTCCAAATAATTTCAGTTGCCGAACGTTCTGTGCATCGCTAGATTTTAGTTTTAGATCTGCTGCTTGTAGTTTATATTACGTTTGTAGCTCATTTGAACAGTACAACAAGCCTATACATGATAACCCCCACACTGAAACCCAGTTGCTAGGAGACAAGATTTATATGGCTCTTGGAAGGATCAGCAAAAACTAGCAGTGAAACATTGTTATTGGCTGAGGACAAGTGCAGATTTCTAATGTGATTAATGTACATGTGTTATTTGTACATATCTAATCGAGTTCCTCTCTGATAGTTACATTAGCTGAGGCAGAGCTCGCTTCAGATCAGCCCAGGTTGTTTTCTTTAGCTCAATGATGTCTGAGAGGAGAGGAAACATTGGCATTATCTCCAGCTGCTGTCTGAAAGCCTCTGTGGTTTTCTGCACTCCATTTTTCTTATCCTGTTATGATGGAGCTATTCTGAATTTCAGGTTCCATACAGGCAGACTCACCAGGGAATGGTATTTTGACTAATCAGAGGGTGAAGCCGGCGTTAAGGCAGTGTCATTAAACTCATGTCTTCACTAAACCTGCCAAAGTAGTTTCTTCTACTTTTCGGCAGAGGATTTGTAAAGGTTGTACATGTGACTGAGATCATGGAGAAAGACATGTAGGCTTTTAAGAAGACTTGTCACTGGAGAAGAGAAACTCTATATTCCCAGTGCTATCATAGAGTAGCTCGAAAGCAATACGACATGGTCAGGGAGAAGCCATGTTCTTCCATTTAACATCCATGCATACGATCTTTCATTTTGCTAAGCACCATTATACCAGAAATTTCAGGAAGGGTCAGAAGAGGTTAAGTATCTTTATGTTAGTCTTTTAGATAAACAAGAAGGAGAGATGTTTGATTGACATAATCACACCATCATATTGGTTCATTTCTAAGATTCAGATCCATAGAGCTGCTTTGTAACCATGGAGACTGCATGCATCCCTCTGTAACATAAAGAGTTCAAACATAAAGATAACCTCAGTCGGCTAACTCACAAACAAGCTAGACTCATACAGACTTACTGTATGTTCATAAACACTGCACATGCACATGCACATGCACTCCCACACACACATACATAATTTAAACAAGGTTTGATCAGAACTGGGCCTTGCAAGGATTTTCCATCATTATTACATAAAAGCAAATGTAATTTAATAAAGCAGTGTACACTCTTAAAATTTAAGGTTGCAAAAGGGGGGCTTTTTCCAGTGATGCCATAGAAGTACCATTTTATGCCCCCCAAAGAACCTTTCAGTGAACGTTTCTTAAAATAAATTTTTACCCATTTACCTTCATTCAGTGAATATTTGTGGCTTAAATCCAGTCATTTCTATACGATTAGGATTTAAGGTGACTTTTGTGTAAGCAGTGCTTCATACATCACTACACTTGACCTTTTTTTGCTTATAAAATTTTGCCAAAATGTCACTAATGTGACTGCACCTTTAGTGTGAAGGACTTTTGAATAATCAAAAGAACATTTTTGCCACTAAATAGAACCTTTTGTCCAGTGGAAAGGTTCCGTGGATGTTAAAGGTTCTATGGAACCATAGATGCCAATAAAGAAGCTTTATTTAAAAGAGTGTAGATCTCCACAGATTTGACAAAACTTGTGGCACACATGCATTTAAACGCAGATTCATGTTGTCAGGAGCTGTAGTCACTGAAATGTGTCTTGTAGTTGGGGGGATTGACCCGAGGAGACCCTGACTCCGTGGGGGGGGGGGGGGGGGGGGGGGGGGGGGGGGGTCGCAGAGACAGCAGATGCTTATGGGATGTTCTTCTCTGAGGGGCAAACCACAACACAAACAATATGGCAGAAGTTAGCTTGAGGACAAGCCTAGGACCCACCCAGGCTTCTGAGCTGTAGCGTATGGCTTTTGCCCTCTTTCATTCACATGCTAATAGTTTTCTCACTGCAAGGAAAAAGGAATAGGACCCTTCGGAGTAGAGGTCTTCATGGGTCCACTTGGATCCGAAAACCCAAGGTCTGACCCAAGACCCGATTGAGTTGGGGTCCAATATTTGACGAGTACCTCGGACACGGGTCGGGTTTGTTATTAACGGCCTCTGGTAATTTAAAATAAACATGCTTTTTCCAAATGGACCCGATTAGACCCGAATTCTTTTAAACTATCCCGAATGTGTAGGTTACTTTTACTTTCGTGTTAAGTGATGAACGCACATAGAAAAGGAGCATACGTTTGTAACCTTGCACACAGAAATCATCTTATAGATATGAGATCCATCAGGAAAATCCACTCGCTGTATTATGCTGCGTGTTCATGCAGGGCTTTTCTTCTTTGTGTGCAGAAGCCTTTCGCCAGAGATCAGGTTGCAGGCAACACTAGCGAATCCATGAATTATTAGGCTATTGATTTATTTTTTATCAAACTATCACGTTTATTTATCAAATCCACTGGTCACAATTGAAACCCGAGCTCAGAAATAACTTGTATCCATCAGGCAGGCACTAATATAAAGTAGCCTAATAATAAATTGAATAAATGTTAAATAAATCAAAGTAATGGAGAAGCGGCCAAATCAGTCAGTAGGACACCGGGATTTTTCCTCACTGACTGCGGGGCTGCAGGCTGTACACACATAAATGCCGTTGACATTCGGGTCCAGTCGGACTCAGGTCATATTTCATCGGGTCTGTCTCGGGTCGGGTTTTTCTTAAAAAAAAATTTAATTTATGCACATTGGGTTCGGGTAAGAAGTGATTCGGGTCGATTCGGGTCGGGCACTGATTTTAGGACCCGAGAAGACCTCTATTTTGGAGTCCAATCAGGCCAGGCACATTATCCACCTGCTGCTAACCTGCTTCAGCTGCACTGATATGTTCAGGAATGCTCGCCTCGATATGGTATAAGGATGCATCGATCCGATACTCGGTATCGGTATCGGCTCCAATACTTGCATTTTCTGCCAGGTCGGGTAACATTATCGGTCAGACGAGACTGATCCAAATCCGATATTGTGCTTATACTATTCTGTGTTATTATTAAGCCCCACGAAAGCACAAAAACATTATAAAGCACCATAAAGTCAAAGTCTAAGTGTTCTGAAGCCGTTCCATAGTTAAAAGGTACAGATGAATATTTAAGTCGTTAAATTCAAGTACATGTAAACTCTTCTCTCCGCTGCAGCTGTCTGTCATCCTCTATTCAGCTTTCAAACTGCGTGTCATGTTCGGTTACGACAGTCAAGACGATGAAACGCTCTCCAAGAGCTCACAGTAACTGAAATTTAAAACTGTTAAAAGAAAAAACTCAAATTATCACACAGATTTAATAAACTACGCATCAATATCTCTTGTGCTTTGAACATCTCTATGCATAAGCGCTTGTGCCGCTCTGTATTGGAACTTTTCATATTATAATACTTTTGCACAATGAAAGATTATTTATAGCGTTTCTTGTTCTGTCCTATAAGGCTATTAATAATCTAATGTACAGCACAGTAATGGAGGCAGCAACATATGATAGATAGGACTCCTCTATCTATCATATGTTGCTGCTTTCATTATTGTACAATACATTTAAAAGAAATTTAACTTAAATTTAACATTTAATGTATTTTACAACAATACAGAGAGCAATGTGAAGCATTTTACCAGATTTAGTCCTACACTTGTTCACTTTTATTTGTTCCCCACTAAATAATGTTATTTCACTAAATGTTTAGATTTTATAAAATTGTGCACTCATGATTTTTTCTAGAATAACTTTTGCTGCTAAATTATCCACTAACCTAGTTTCTAATAGTATTTTTGTCATAGATTATGATTATATATTTTTTCATTTGTTATTTTTCATTCAAATGAAGTTGTCTATATTTAGTAGATTGTGTTTAACACACAAAAGAGTGATGATCAGGTCAACACACAAAAGTATAGAATTTCTACACTGATTAAAAAAAAACTGCGCTAGTATTGGATCGGATCAGAACTTTCTGGATCGGATCGCATCGGATCTGAAAAAATGGTATTGTTGCATCCCTAGTCTGGTACATACGGACGGACATGTACAAATATGATGGGCTCTTGCACTGTTTTTAAATGGTCTTTGTACAAAGGGAGACAATGTCAGCTTGTTTGCTATCTAAATAATAGTAGCCTATTTACCGTCTTCTATAAAGGGTCTCATTAACATTTTAACAAGTTGTGTTAATTAATTAGTAAACTGATGCATTAAACATGCAGAGAAACTGGCGACAAGCCTGGGTGCTAAATGGTCCTATGTTCTGTTTCTTTGTGACGTGCTTTGTCTAGCTGTTCTGTCAGCTGTGTCTACTGTCATCTGCATTCTTTCTGTGAGGAAATGTTTCCACATGTGGCAAAAGTTTGTCTTCCTGTCATTTCTTAAGAAAACTCTTGGTTTCTTTACAGTCAAGTCACTGAAAGTGTTTCTTTGTTTTGCTAAGCTGCGTTTTTGTGCTCTTAAATTCCTTTTAATGACATTGTTTCCAGCTTAAATTAGAAAAAAAAATTTAAAACATAAAACAGATGTTAGTCCAGGAGAGTTGTCATTTTGAATTGCTGAGACTTAAAGATCAAGCTCAGACTTCATTCCTGATCAAATGAAATATTCTTTTGTGCAGCATATCACATTAACAATTCCAAAGATACATTATTTTCAATAAATATCATGATTTAATAGATATTTTAGTCAAAGGTGTTTAGTTTTAATTAGGTTGTAATAGCACTTATGACACAGAAAATTAATGTATGTACAGTGGTGTGAAAAAGTGTTGGCCCCCTTCCTGATTTCGTATTTTTTTGCATGTTTGTCACACTTTAATGTTTCAGATCATCAAACAAATTTAAATATTAGTCAAAGATAACACAAGTAAACACAACATGCAGTTTTTAAATGAAGGTTTTTATTATTAAAGGAAAACAAAATCCAAAACTACATGGCCCTGGGTGAAGAAGTGTTTGCCCCCCTGTTAAAACTGTGGTTTATCACACCTGAGTTCAATTTCTCTAGCCACACCCAGGCCTGATTACTGCCACACCTGTTCGCAATCAAGAAATCTCTTAAATAGGACCTGCCTGACAAAATGAAGTAGACCAAAAGATCCTCAAAAGCTAGACATCATACGAGATCCAAAGAAATTCAGAAATGCTGCTAAGGGTGGCCCAACCAGTTATTAGGTTTAGGGGGCAAACACTTTTTCACACAGGGCCATGTAGTTTTGGATTTTGTTTGCATCTAAACAAAATCCAATGCTGTGATGCTGTGATGAACGAATGACTCAAACCCGAAGACTTGTCTGATAAGAGGTGAGGTGAGCTAATCATAGACTGAAGACCCAGGTAAGTTTACAATGAATTAATCTTTTCTGTTTCTTATAGCACTTTTGTATTGTTTGTAGTGTGATCAACGTCTGCGTAAGTAGTAGACGTATTAGGGAAGTAACACATAACATTTTAATTATATTTTGCTTAAATGAACGAAATGACTCAAAAAAAGATTCGTTCATTTTGCTGAACAAGACTCAAAGGTCCAAGTCAGTAAAATGATCCGAACTTCCCATCACTACTTTCTTGAGGTTCAGCTGATATTTTCTCTGCGCTGCCACCTGCTGTTTTGGAGAATGCTGCAATGGCAGAATGCATCAAGTACAAACATGCTTTAGTTGGCATGACCTGTGTATGCATGCAGTCTGCAGAGGGTCAAATGTGTCAAGGGAATGTAAAAACAAGGCTAAAACTAGTGAAGAGCAACAGTTGGATGCCCAGATGTGGATTAGGAGTTGAGATGTGTTTGTGGAGAGCTATCATAGAGAGGAAGTGGAAGAGGAAGTTGTTAATTAAATGAGGAAAAAGGCTATTTGCTAGGCCTGGGGCCTGTCACAGACTGTTTTCATTCATCTGGATGCAGGCGCCTGAGACAGGCCTATGCAGACTCGTCTGTGCCATCCTCACTCTAATTAGAGCACTTTAATCAGGGACAAACTGCAAAGATCCCAGAGACCACTTTAAAGTACCACTAACCTTTACTGTAAACAACACTCATTCCCGCTCTATGGAGCCCTAAAGTTCAGTCATCATCTATGTGTATAATGAGAGGGGAGGTTTGGTCAGACTCTGGACTGTTTTCACACATCCTGTCTGAGAGCTGCTATCGTTTTTATCTGTGACCTGCAGGAGACAACAGTTTGTTTGCCTCTGAATTTCAGCTTAGTTCCACCAGGTGATCAGCATTATAAAATGTAAATTTTACAGCTATTATTGGGGGAGATTAGCTTTCCAAACATAGAGGGCATTTAATTTGAGTGTGTGAGTGCAGTTCATATGCTGATGCAGCTGAAGAAATAAGTCCAGTGTGATGTGTGCCCAGTATTATTGTGGCATGAGGTGCTATACCTTGATCTTTAATTATCATTATTTTGTACATTGCTACAGAACAGAAGACATATATAATAAATGGTGTGCATATGTCTGAGCAGGGACTCAAGTAAAGTTTCATTTGTTTCCCCATTGCTACTGAAAAAACTAATCTCACTGAAAAAAATAATTCTCACTGGTTGAAAGTTTCTTTGAGATCTGTTTGAGCATTCATAGAGAGTGAAATTCTTGCTGATTGATGCAAGTTGTTTTACTTTATTAAAAGTTTTTGTTGCCTCTAAATAGAGAATAATGAAGAGATGGTCTATGTCCATTTTGGTACTTCAGGCTGTATTTATAGTAAATGAATTCACACTGGCAGTGTTACTGAGCTCTTCCTGGCTTCCGCTGCTGTGGCGTAGAACAATACAGTCTCTGTGTGAGTCTTTAATACTGTCTATCTGGCTGCAGCTCACAATCTAAAATGTACCCTCACTCCTCTCTTCTGACTATTTATCGCTTCCTCTGTGAACCTAAGATACTGGCACTGTTGTGTGCCGTCCGCTGAGCTAATCTCATGTCCTCTGATACGACACTGGGACTGGTATGTGGAACAGCATGAAGTGAAGTCTCTAGTTGTCTGACATAGCATGCTGCTGTAATAGACTGACAAAGCAGATGTTCTTTTAAAAGTTTGGTCTTAAGGGTAATATGATTGTTAAGAAGGTTTGTGCTGTCTTTCATAGTTGAGGTATACCTATGATGAAAATTACAGGCCTCTCTCATCTTTTTAAGTGGGAGAACTTGCACAATTGGTGGCTGACTAAATACTTTTTTGCCCCACTGTATATATGTGCCACATACAGTTAGAATCAAATATATAGTGTTTACTTTGCTTTGAAGTCTCTGCCAGTCATTTGATATTGCAGTCATTTTGGGTACGTTTCTTAATAATTACAAATTCTATTCTGATCATAACATTTAAGGAAAATAAAGCTAGTCAGTTACATCACTAGATGATGAAAGGCTGCCATATCCCCAGATGGACTCTGCAATTTTAGGCCTCAAGTGGTTGTTATTTCTGCTAAAAAAAAAATGCTTTAACTAGCCTAACATGGTAAGCTGGTCTCCCAGCCTGGCCAAACTGGGTACATTGGTCTGTCTCTCTGGTTTTAGAGGAGTTTTGGGCACTTGATGATCAGGTGGGAAACCAGTTGGCCGACCAGCTAAACCAGCATATGGGGGACAATATGAAAAACAAGTTAATTCAGTATACATTAGCTAGGCCAGACTGGGAGACCAATTAAACCTGCATACCAAACCTTGGTTATGCTGGAATACCAGTTAAATCAGCTTACACCAGCTAGGTTAGGCTTGGAGACCAGTTAAATCTGCATGCACCAGCTATGACGGGTACAGAGACCAGCTAAACCAATTTGACTAGGCTGGGAGCCACTTAAACCAGCATACACAACCAAGGCCAGTCTCAGAGACCAGATAAACCAGCATACACCAACTAGGCCCAGCACAGAGACTAGCTAAACCAATTAAACTAGGCTCAGAGACCAGCTAAACCAGCATTCACCAGATAAGCCAGGCTCAGAGACCAGTTAAACCAGCATAAACCAGCGAGGCCAGGCTCAGAGACCAGATAAACCAGCTAGACCAGGCTCAGAGACCAGCTAAACCAGTTACACTAGGCTGGGAGACCAGCATACACCAGCATACACCAGCTAGGTTGAGATATGAGACCATTTAAATCCATATATACACCAGCTAGGCCCAGCACAGAGAAAAGCTAAAGTAATTAGACTAGGCTGGGAGACCAGTTAAACCAGCATACACCGGATAGGCCAAACTCAGAGACCAGCTAAACCAGCATACACCAGCTATAGACCAGGCTCAGAGACCAGCTAAACCAGTTTGATTAGGCTGGGAGACCAGTTAAACCAACATACACCAGCTAGACCAGGTTCACTGACCAGTCTAAACCAGTTATACTAGGCTGGGAGACCAGTTAAACCAGCATACACCAGCTAGGTTGAGATAGGAGACCATTTAAATCCACATACACTAGCCTAAGCTCAGCTGAACCAAAGACCAGCTAAACCAGCATACACCATCTAGGTCAGGCTTAGAGACCAGCTAAACCAGCATACACCAGTTAGGCCAGGCTCAGAGATCAGCTAAGCCAATTAGACTAGGCTGGGAGACCAGCTAAACCATATAAACCAGCTAATATCAAAATCAAATCAAGTTTATTTATAAAGTACAATAAAAACCACTGTGCTGTACAAACCTTGCTAAAAAGACAGAAATAAATATAAACAGTTTTGACCGCAATGCACTAAAGAGGAGAAAATCAAGAACAAACACTGATAGGTGACAGATCCTTATACTCTAAGGACAGTTATAAGCCTTGCAAAAAAGGTAAGTTTTTAACTTGGATTTAAATTCAGATTCTGAAAAGACTAATCGGAGGGAGACTGGAAGACTATTCCATAGTTTAGGCCCAGCAATTGAAAAGGCACAGTCACCTCTCAACTGCAATCTAGATCTCGGGAACATCAACATTCTTTTCTCAGAAGACCTCAGCGATCTAACAGATGTATTTGGGTTTAAAGGTGTCACATGATGCTGCTAAAAAGAACATTAATTTGTGTATTTGGTGTAATGAAATGTGTTTATGTGGTTTAAGGTTCAAAAAACACATTATTTTCCACATACTGTACGTTAATGTTTCTCCTCTATGCCCCGCCTTTCTGAAACGCGTCGATTTTTACAAAGCTCATCATTCTAAAAAAAGCGAGGTGTGCTGTGATTGGCCAGCTATCCAGTGCGTTGTGATTGGCCGAATACGTCAAGCGTGTGACGGAAATGTTACGCCCCTCACTATACTGTGATGATGCCCTGTCAGGCCGGAGCGATGATTCAAAAACATGAAAACCCATTATAAACGAGGCATTCGTTGCATCCAGTGGGGACATAATTATGGATTATAATGACTTATACTGTCTTTTTACGCATTGCATTGCATTGCGCCGTGTAAACATAAAACCATGTTTGCATTTGTGATCGGAGAAATGATAAACAACAAGCCCTACTCTACACTGCCCAAAAAACTCGCTTTAAATATATAAAATATAAAAACTCTTTAAATATAAAAAACTTACTTACAGTCTATGAGTCAGAACAGCCGGCATTGTAGTCTACTCTACCAGGATCAGGAAACGGTCCTCCATAAAATGTGCTGCACACATCTGAATATTTGGGTTGAAGTGTTCTGGAACAGTGTTGTAAATACAACTTAACCACTGATTTCTAGTCGTGTCCATTTTTGGAAGGCCAAACAATGTAGTTTCGCTTTCACAACGAAACACAGCGTCACACACGGTGGCCTAGAGTGAGCGGCGGCCTACAGTGAGCAGAGGCCGGGGGCTAACGTGAGGAATGGCCGGAGGGCTGGACTCTGCTTCGTCCACGGTGAAAGCCGATCCGGCGATCCACAGCGCAAAGTTGAAGTATTTCCTCAGCAACCAGCACGGATCAGCTCCAGGCATGACGAAGCAGATATCGTCCTCTTTTGGAAGACCAAACAAAGTAGTTTCGCTTTCACAACGAATCACACAGTGCCTTCACGACATAGTGGCTGCGGCAACAACAATACTACAGCGAGAATAAAAGTTACGCCTTTTTTCTTTGTGTGAACATTTGGGCGGTGTTATGCAAATCTTCGCACATAGCGACGTAGATATGTGGGGGCGTGTTAGAACGAGCTGTTTTAGGTAGGCGTGGCTGACTCTTAACTTTTATAAAGAATATCTCTTTGGATTTGAGACTTTAGTCTTTGCAACTTTACAGATCTTCTTTGTGCACCAAGAGCTTGTAACACTCCAAAGAGAAAGGAAAAATTTAAATCGCATCATATGACCCCTTTAAAAGATCACAGAGATATTCAGGAGCCGTTCCACTCAGAGCTTTAAAAACAAACCGTAAAAATATCAGAAAACCCATGGTTTCTTTCATCAGGGATATGTGTATGTTAACCGGGGCTACTATGTTGAACATGCTCCTCTGAGGCCCTCTTTAACGAGATTGTTGCAATAGTTTGCAAAATGTACTACTCACGCCACAGTGTGCTTTTAACTGAGTAAACATTCATCACGTAGTGCAAGCCTACACAGTAATCTGCCCATTGCCTCCATGGCAAACCCACACAAGCCTTATGCAGAGATAGAGCACTGGATCTCAGCAGGATAGAGCTGATGGATGCTGGGTATATGCAGCCTCTGTAATTTGGGAATGATCAATGAGGCTTCTTCTAGCCGTGGCAGCAGTGCTGTGGGAAATAGATTAACTATCAGTGTACGAGGAGAGGCAGACTCACCTGTGGGCTGTGGGTCCCTTGAGGAGAGGCAGCTCTCGGCCGATGGTACTTGAGAAATGAACCTGCGTGCATGCTAACATACCATTACGAGGAGTGCTTGGAGGGTTTGTTTGGTTTTGTGTAGTGCCACAGGGACTTGACAGAAAAATAGGTGGGTATGTAAGTAGCTTTTTCTCAGAACATGTTTTAATCTGTCCTGTTTTGTGAGCGTGTTTGAGTGTGTTGAAAGTAACAGAGTGTTGAAGGGATTGTGTGGGTGCGCTGCACTAATTTTTGTGCACATGTGTAGGAAGAGGTAGATGATGCTTGTTGCTTAGCAACTCCATTACAGCTCTACAAAAGACACGAGAAGAGAGCTGCTTTGCCTAAAATATTGCTGTACTTTTGCATGAAAAGGTGTTGAAACCTATATACACCCCGGTGGCTTCTCTTTGTACTTTAAGTCAAGAACAAAATGATTGGGGATATGATGGAAGCTTGATATAAAACTTGTGTGTGGGTTACAGGAAGGTGAGATCCCGGAATAACCCCATGGGAAGAGCAGCAGATGGTCTCCTCAGTTTTACCTGGAAGGGAAATGGCTCCACGGGAAGTTCAGGAAGCAGGAAAAAGCGGGGTCAAACTGGATCAAAAGCTGCTTACTGCTACACAGCAGTCAAGCTGCGCTCCACCACTGAGGCGCTGTTGACATGCTCACGTTTTATCATACACATCCTCTATCAGAGACAAAATGTTTTGCTCTTTGTTTGGACCACAGCACAGATGAGATATTTTTGGGTTGGAGCTGAGGAGGAGGTCTTGAGGTTATGCACTGAGGAATCAAAACAACCCAAAACAAAACTCCCTTCAACTCCCCTGATAATACAGTGACTGCACAAGGTTAAAAAAAGAACGAGAGAATCTGAGAAAGAAAAACAGAGCAGAAGTACAAATTAGAGACTATGAAAAAGTTCAGCTTTATTTTATGCTTTTAAGAGCCCTCCATAAAAATTGGCCACTGGTAACACATCTACCGTAATACAAATTTGTGACTGATATGGATTTAGAATTCATATAGCAGAAATTCAACTGTAAATTTTAGTTTGGAAATTTAAAAAAGCTACATTTTAGGGTTTTAGGCATTACAGACAGATAGAAAGATGCAGATAGATTTTTTTAATGTTTCATATTTTGAAACTTAAACTTAAAGTTTGTAAAATGTTTTGATTGAAAAGTGTGCTGTATTTATTTAAAATGAATGCCACTTCTTGTGATGTTTTGTTAGACTAATGTGCAAACGTTTTGGGTCAGTAAGATTTTTTAATTTTCTTAGAAATACATATCTTATGCTCACCAAAGCTGCATTTATTTGATGGAAAAACAGTAAAACGTATAAAAGTATTGTGAAAAATTATTACAAAGCTGAATTTTCAGCATCATTACTCCAGTCTTTAGTGTCACATGATTCTTCAGAAATCATTATAATATGCTGATTTGCTGCTCAAGAAACATTTCTTATTATTGTCCATGTTGAAAACAGTTGGGCTGCTCAATATTTTCGTAGAGACTGTGGTCCATTTTTTTACTTTCAGGATTATTTGATGTATAGAAAGTTCAAAAGGACAGTATTTATTTAAAATAGATATAGAAAAAAAATACATGTAACAGTAAATGTCTTTACTGTCACTTTTGGTCAATTTAATTTAAAAAAAAAATCTTACTGACCCCAAACTTTTGAATGTAGTGTATAATGCACACACACACACACACACACACACACACACACACACATATATATATATATATATATATATTTTATTTTTTTTATTTTTTTTATTGTGTATTAAGTGTCCAAATACATTGTGTATTATGAGAATAAGCTGCAGTCTATTTAGTTACAGCATCTACCAGAAAGGGCTTACAAGGACATTGTGACCTGCTAAACTTTGACCCCTTGGTTAAACTGGATTGGGATGCAATTACAAAACATCCCATACACATCCAAAACACACCATACATACTCTAAAATCCCCTTTTTACTTTGTTTTTGTAAAAGCGGTGTAAAAGTTTGATTAAACAAACCTGTCGATGTAGTGTGTAAAGTGATTGGGAGACTGGGAAATAGTGGAGCAAGATAGAGCAGCTGGCTGGGGAGCAGTTTAGTCCATGGAAGAGCCGCCCCACCAACCACTAGCCAAGAGAAGAGGCAAAGCAAAGGAACGGGGCCAAGCTTTAACTAATCACTTTCCATCAGCGCTGCCAACGCTATGGAGGCTCAAACGTTACTATTAGCCACCTGCCAGCCCTGCCGGCACCAAGCTCCGATATGAGGTTTGGTTTCACCCCAATTCTATTTGAAATGGCCGTTAAGGGTGATCACAATCAGGCCAGTTCACAGACATGAAACGGGAACTGCTCCCAAGGTGCTTTGACACTTGGAGCCATTCCCTCCCTGGGCTGGAGTCTGTGTTTCTCTGCTGTCAGCATTTGGTTGATTGGATTGTAGGGAGAGCACCTCTCACAGGACGCTTTCCCTTCTGCCTTTCTCAATCACTTTGCCTTCCTTATGAATGAACAGGGGAATGTGTTGTGTTTGCACCGCGGGGCCCTGCATGTAAAGATGTGTGTCGTGTAGCTCACGCTAGAAGCAGAAATGTCTTTATTAGAGTGCTTATGTGTGCTGTGTAGCGTGAAGCACAGACCTCGGCAGTCAGAGCGGATGAAGGGGTCTCATTGTGTGCATTCTGGGAAAGCCCCAAAGTAACGGCTCTGGAGGTGTGGACATTTTCCTGCTGCTACTACAACAAGCCGAGAGCTTGATACCGAGGAATGAACTTTGATACTCAATGATGTAAATGGTGGATAAAACTATGATTTGGATGTGAAATGGGATATAAAAGAGAGTTGTTGCTAAGTTGAGCTTAACTATTGTTTGCTTTCCCAGTAGGCCATTTTAGGAGGAGTGTAGTGTATTCCAGGCTTAAGCCATATCATGATTTCTGTTTTATTTTGATTACTTGTGCAACCCTAGTTGGTATACATTTAAAATTTAGAAAAAAAACACTTAAAAAACTTAGCACCTAAACGCTTAGCATATAAGCTGTTATTGGCAGAGCATGTTCCTTTTTATCCTAATTTACTTTACAGAAAGTACCGTGGCTCAATGATGGTATCATATGGAAATTGGCGTCATGATGTAATACCTTGTCCAAAGACCATTGCAATTTCTTTTTGGTACTTGTTTGCTTTTTTTAGGCTATACCCTACAACTGTCCCAAGTGTTGTAAAATATTGCCTTACAATTAATTTTTTTGTAACATCAAATAATTTTTCATGCTGTTCAGTCTAGCTAGCATTATTATATATATAGTCCTAAATTGTACATAAAAATGGCAATCTTTGAAATCCATTTTTCTACATACACAAGATTTATTAATGAGACCCAGCTGTGAGTCACTTTGTTGTGGGTGACTGCTAAAGTTCTTCCAGATGTGTCACAGTCGATTTGGTCAGTTGCACTTTTAAACACATTTTAGTTTTGCTATAGAAAATCTACAAATTCACACTTTGATTACATAGAGCAGCAGCAGGAAGTATGTGAGGTTGTCATGGCAACAAGATACACTGCATGCGAATTACAGCTGCGCTTCTATTTTGCCACACTAAACTTAGCAATAAACACGTTGATTACGTAATCAGATTACTTTTTTCACGTAACTAGTAAAGTAATGCATTACTTTTTAATTTACAAGAGAATATCTGAGTTTCTTTTTTTCCAATTTATTGACTGACACTCTGTCCTCATGTTGAGAGAAATCAGAAGATGTTACTGTAGTTGTAAAATAAATATGAATATGCATTAATTCATCTCACTCACAAAAAAACTGATTCAGTATTCCTCAAAATGAATAAAAATAATGCAACTCAGAATATGACGCAAACCTGCAATAATTAAATGCTAAACAACACAAATATCCTTTATGCATTTAATCCCATTCTATTAACCAATGTCTTTGCTTCTGATCTTCGATGATCCAGTTCAACCATATTAATAAGCAAAAATTACTCTAGACAAACATTTGTGTGTCTTTTTTTTATTGCTGAAGTGTGTTGAAATTTCTTCTTCTGCATTCTACTGTACGGACGTAAATTTACTTTCCCTTCAGCCTGAGGCTTATTCATTTCACTTTTGGTGTGAAAAGGCTTTTATATTTGCCAAAAATAGAACTTTTTTATTTTAAAAACAAACAAGCAAGCCCTGTCCAGATTTAAAAAGTAACGCAAAAGTAACAACACATTACTTCCCATAAAGAGTAACTAAGTAACGTAATTAGTATTACTTTTTTACAGAGTAACGCAATATTGTAATGCATTACTTTTAAAAGTAACTTTCCCCAACACTGATTGGGACACCCCCTTCTTTAGAACAGAAAAAAGCACTTCCAAATCTGTGGCGTCAAAGATGGAAACATAATTCATGTATTTAAAAATTGTACTTCCATCTTTTTGCCACAGTTTTGGAAGTGTCTAAAATTATTGTACGCATATGTACAAGTCATTGGTGTTTGGCGATGAGTTTTTTTTTAGTTTTCCCAATACTTTGGGCAATATAGTGTATGTTTGGTGCGGTAGGGGGCCCAACCTCATATTCTTTCATAGGGTCCAAAATTGCTAGCGGCGCCCCTGCCCATGGCTACTGTACACACACTCTGTCACAGTGTATGGGCCGTGTGTACTGATCTTTTGTTTGTAAACATGGTCTGTCAAATTTAAGCATTAGTTAATCCTATTGGTACAGTTTGAAATTAAATTAGCCCCCCTGCACTGCACATATTGTGCTAATGTCACAGTTTGTTGAGCTGTGGTGCATGGGACATATTCAGTGCTGAGTGTTCAGAGTATTACTCTGTTTCTGAGGTTTAGCCATTGCTGCTGATGGAGTCTTGCTATTGCTATTGTTAAATAAAAAAGAACTAATAGCTCTTTAGGCATGGTATCATTGTATTTTTGTATACTCTTATGATAATGCTATGGTATTCTTTTAAGTACCTTAAAATACAATTTACATACCACTGCATATACAGTAGTAATCATTTAGTACCATACTATTAGACTAGGGTTTTTTTTTACTTTTTGAAGCCAAAGACCCCAGAATCCCCTTGTGGCTTGTGCAGTACCGTTCAAACTTTTGAGGTTAGTATTTTTTATACTTCTATTCAGCAAGGATGCATTAAATTGACCAAAAGTGACAGTAAATACACTTAAAATACAGTAATTCAAATAAATGATGTTCTTCTGAACTTTCTATTCATCAAATAATTCTGAAAGAAAATTCATAATTTCGTAGCAACACAGCTGTTTTCAACATTGATAATAAAAAGAAATGTTTCTTGAGCTTTGCTATCACATGAATAAATTACATATTACATTTTAAATTATTGTAAGTAGAAAATGTTAATTTTTTTTGTAATGTTAATTTGTAATAATATTTCACAATAGTACTGTTTTACTTGACAATGTATCAAACAAATTAAGCCTTGGTGTTCATTAGTGACATTCAAAACATCAAATAATCTTACTGACCCCAAACTTTTGAATGGCAGTGTATATTTTCTTTTGTACAAAACCCAAAGCAAATTATAATTATAATAATTTATAATTTATGTATTTAGCAGACGCTTTTATCCAAAGCAACTTACAGTGCATTCAGGCTATACATTTTTTTACCAGTATGTAAATTATAAAATATTATATGGAGAATATTTATTTTGTATTAAGTTTAACCCTTAAATGCATACCTCGGGTCTTTAGCGACCCGGGACATCATTCTCTACCCTCTCCCTCCTTCGTTTTTTTAAGTTAGACATCAGCTTTCTTAGTATTCCTCAATCTATTAATTATAAACAATATAACAAGAAAAAAATAGTAAAATATAAAAGAATGCCAGTTTTCTGATACATTTTTTGTAAAAAGTGTATAGGGCCGCTAGAGACCCAAGGTCTGTAAATATGTAAGTATTTTTTCCTGCGCAACTATATTTACATATCTGATGACTCAATATGTGCAATGCATCTTTTTTCCTCAAGGTGGCACTGTTTGATACACAATGATGACGTGACGTTTCACTCATAATTACGGCAGGCATAAAACAAATGAATGATTTGAATGGCTTTACTGCAGAGCAATTACTATACGCAATGAAATATAAATGTCACTGCCATTTGATGCTGGATGTGGTGAATAAGCTGCCAGTCATCAAAATATTGACTATGAAGTCATTAAAAAGGATAGTTTTGAGAATATGGTTGAGATCGTGAATGTGAGGCAGATGCTGAATGTAAGTGCGCTCTGACGATGACAATGATGATAAAATCATCTGCTCAAACTGAACCCTTTTCAAAAGGAAACGAAATATGCTTTATTTTATTCTTCTGTAATTGTTCTTAAAATATCAAGAGAGTTTTTTGCTATTGCAGCAGTTAGAGGTTCATCCGTGCTGGATATATTGGTTCGGGTCGCTAAAAACCCGAATATGTAATAATGATTGGAGAAACATTCATGCATTTAAGGGTTAAAGATGTTTGCAGATTCAAGAGAGCACAGCTGAAGATCTATAAGATGCTTTCTTCTTGTAACACATTTCCTTACTGTGCTTTGTAGCAAATTAGCTCAAAAGGGAAATGTATATAAATAATTACAATTAATTATGATTAATTACAAACAAACAAACATACATACATACACTCACGCGTGCATACAAAAGGGGAGCTAAAGTGGATGAAAGAAATCATTAGAAGAACAGGGAATGAAGCTATGGAAAATGAGTCAGTTAACCGCATCAGCGCCGTTTTATAACAGGGCCTACAGCTTATCCTAAACCTCTGTTTCGTTTAGTTAAATGTACGATACTTGCATTGCCTTGGCCTTGAACGAGCGTCCGGATGCAGTCTCAGATGAAAGTCTTGATGGTTTGGAGATTCGGTGGTGTAGAAGTCGCGATCACATTCTTCCAGGTTTGAAGAGTGATGAACTCCAAAAAGATGTTATTCTGACTCTGTGGTGGTCGGGAAAGTTTTCTCCCAGATAAAGATGATGAAGAGCTAAGAGAGATATCAGCTGAGATCCAAGGATCTTTGGTGAATGTAAAGACAAGGCCGAAGCCTGGCACAGACTTAAGGGTTGCAGAAGGGTGCTAGCTCACATCCTCATCTTCTCAAAATCGAACAGAACCGCAGACTGCAGGCGGGTCACTGATGTGAGGCCTTTAAGGTCTGAGAAGATTAAAGGGGTCATATGTTTTTTTAAAGATCATTATTTTGTGTATTTGGTGTAACAGAATATGTTGACATGCTTTAATGTTCACCGCAAGCACGCATTATGCTAATATTTCCACATAGTGAGGTAGATATGTGGGGGCGTGTTAGAACGAGCCATTTTAGGGGGGCGTGGCAGAGTCTTAACTTTGATAAAGAATATCTCTTTGGTTTTGAGACTTTAGTCTTTGCAACTTCAGGGATCTTATCTATGCACAATCAGCTTGTAACACTCCAAAGAGAAAGGAAAACTTGAAATCGCATCATATGACCCCCTTAACGCCTCTAAGGATGGGCTTGCCCAATGAGAAAGGCTGAAATTCCAAGCGGGAGGTTGGAAATACTGGGGAGTTTTATGACCCTTTGTCTGAGCGCATGGTAATTTGCATATGGAACTCGATTGGGTGTTGATGCAAAATTACTAAAGATTCTTAGAACACTAATATATTGCCTATGTACCAACATATAATATACTCTCATTTAGATCATCAGAAGACGAATTCATTGATACTAAACATGGTAAGATTAAATATAGATAAGATTACATGAACGAGTGGTTCTATTATAAGCATGCATAAAACAGTATACAATACAAAAGACAATATACAAGGACAGAACTTTACAGATCTTCTTTATGCACCAAGAGCTTGTAACACTCCAAAGAGAAAGGAAAAATTGAAATCGCATCATATGACCCCTTTAAGAGTCCATTTTTATGGGCATTATGTGTCTGTTTCAGAGAGAACTGAGTAGGAGAAAGATTCTCTCTACATACTTTTAGTTCGTAAAAGTTTATCTGATCTGGCTGAGGGGTCCTGGTTGCCATGGTAACCAGGGGCCTGGGGTCGTTCCCAGACATGCTGGCCTGGCACCCAGTATGTTTGTTGGGTGAGGGGTCTGTGATTATTTGTTAATCTAATGAAAAATGGTGTGTCTGATTGGTCCAAATGCTACAGCTTCATCTGGCATTCAGACCTCTCAATGCCTTTGACCCATCGCCACTCCATTTTTTCTAACTGCATGTCTCTGCAAAGCCTGTGAACAACAGATGATGCCCTGAGCCTTGAAATGATCCCTCACCCTGCCTTTTTTTTGTGTCACCAAGTACTCAACACTTGTCCCACTTTGGACGGCCTGCAGACAGAGAGAGAGAGAGATGAGTCACAGAGAACCTTTTCCACTACATCTCATAACATTCTTCTGTCTGGGAACGGCGGATATGCAGAATCAGTCGTGGCTGGACAGCATTCACTGGTTCTCCCCTTGCTGCTGTCTCTAGTCCTGCAGTCAGCTCTTTTATTTTTCCGTTAGAACATCAGTCTCTTTTGTCCACCCCAATATTTTAGCACAAAGCAACAATGGAGAGCATGTCGTGGTCTTCTAAGAGGAGACATCTCAGGCATGTTAGATTTCTCCTCAGTCAAAAGGGAGTCAGTTTTGTCTTGTGTGCTTGTGTTGGAAACTTCATTCAGTTGAGGTCATTTCAGGTGTGAGTGCACTGTTGTCATTTGGGGGAAATATATGCAGGCTTGACAGCTGTTGTTTACCTCTAGTAGACTATAATAGTACATGCTGATTTTATTACTTTTTTTATACGGGCCCTAGTTGTTGCAGACTCATTAATTTTTACAAAGAGGCAAAACTCCTCCTCTTGTCCCCAGAGCGAACATCTCCAGGCTCATATTTGTACCTCTAAATATTTCCGTACAACAAAGCAACCCAGTTCTGTCTGTGCTCTGAGTGTGTCAGTGTGATGTAATTTTTGTTTTCAGTTTTGAAGACCAGATTTTGCTGACCCATATTTTTCCTCACTATCCAGCAGGTTAACTGTGGGCACTATAAAAAGATCTGAGAGATGCATCTACAAAATATTTCTGGGAGAATTTGGGCAGAGTTTAGATCTACTCATTTAATATGTGCATCAAAGCTAAAACTGATGTTTATTGTATTGCTTATACAGCTGAGTAATTGTTTAATTTTCAGTTCTTTATTAATGGAAGATGATCAAGAGTCAATGACACATCAGTCTCAATCTTGCTTATCATCATCATGTATCAGTAAATATATGTGGCAGGGTTGCTGTCAGGGGATGCTGTATCTGTGATGGGTACCATAGATGGTGAATGGGGGTCCTACGCATGCAGCTTTGCCATAACAGAAAAAAAAATATTTTAAAGTATATTAAAATAGAAAATATTTCTTTTAAATTGTAATAGTATTTTAGAAAATTACTGTTTTACTGCAGTGTTGATCAAATAAATGCAGCCTTGGTGAGCATAAGATGCTACTTTCAAAAACATTAAAAATCATATCACTTATATTTGGTTTATACTGTATATTTATTCACTCAAAGGTAAAGTAAATCACAATTTAAAAATTAAATAGACATCAATAATAGGCTGTCCGATTGATGTAAACAACTGAATAATTGATAAAAGATGTAAAAATAGAGTCTATATTCTAAGTAGAATCTATATGTCTGCACTTTTCACATTGCCATTATTAGGGTCAGTTCTAATATACAGTACCTTTCATGTGCAGGTCTGATTTCAGAGGCCAAAAGGTTGATACACAGATCATCAGAAAGCAAGAGCACAAAGGCAGCAGCTCACTATAGATAGAAGTTCTCCTCTGTAACCTTGACGTCTTGAAATAAAAACACTTGTTTCTCCATAAACCTAGTCGGCCATTTACTCCATACCTGTGTTTTATTTAATATCAGTCCTCACTGTGCTCTGTTTGTAAACGTCAGGCTAGGCCTGAGAGGTGAAAGAGTTAAAGACACAGCAGTAAAAAGACACACAGATGTTCTGTCACATTGAGCAGCAGCTGCTGAAAACAGCCCTGTATTCAGGCTGACTGATGTAGATTGCTGCAAGCATCTCCACTCCAGCTGTAATACAGACCTCATATGGCATATTCTGATTCGCTTCCAAATTCCACCACTCATATTATAAGCCCAATAGAAGCCCGTTTACCAGGTGTTAATGTTTTTATCACCTACAGACCAGTTAAATCTGTGAAATCTAAGATATTTGGATAAACAGAAGCTCTGCTGGCTGTTGGATGAAAACGGGCCAGTGAGGTACTTAAAGCTGAAGCGTATAATTTATGTTCTTCATGGTTCATCAAATGTAATAGCAAAAATCATGACCGTTTCCAAAAAGGTTTCCTGAACATTCCTCCTGTCTATTATTGTTTGATCAAACAGATCCTGCCTCAAATGCATTCCACTAGTTGAGCCATTGTTGATGTGATGAGTATTTTGGAAAAATAGTACTTTTTGCAAATCAACCTCATACTTGACTCTGTGTAAGTTGTGATTGGAGTGCTTTTGTCAAATGCAAATAAATTCTTTAAAAATCCTACAATGTGATTTTCTGGATTTTTTTTCTCATTTTGTCTCCCATAGTTGAGGTATACCTATGATGAAAATTACAGGCCTCTCTCATCTTTTTAAGTGGGAGAACTTGCACAATTGGTGGCTGACTAAATACTTTTTTGCCCCACTGTATATTGGCCAAAATTTTATATTTAATTTTATGCATGTTTATTGTATTTATTTATTTATTCTATTTAAACAAATTATTTAGAAAACAAATCAATAAGTAATTAGGTAATAAGTACTAGTAAGTACTTATATTGCAGGATCTGTCTTCTGCTTTTGACACGGTTAACCACCAGATCCTCATGTCAACCCTTTTGGCAAAGGGCACCTCCACGCTCCAGTGGTTCCAAGTCTTACCTCTCAGATAGGTCCTTCAAGCTATCTTCTTGGGGTGTGGTGTCTAAATTGCAGCATCTAGCTACTGGGGTGCCTCAGGGCTCAGTTCTTGGACCACTTATCTTCTCTATCTACATGGCATCACTATGTTTTGTCATTCAGCAAAATGGCTTTTCATATCACTGCTATGCTGATGACAATCATCTCTACCTCTCATTCCATCCTGATGATTTGACAATAGCGGAAGCTTGGAGTTGTGATTGATTAAATTTCACAAACCACAATGCTAAAACTTCCCAGTCCTGCAGATTTGCCTTATACAACATTAGGAAGATCAGGCCCTTTCAATCGGAACATGCTACACATCTCCTTGTTTAACTCTTGTTCTGTCCAGACTGGACTATTGCAATGTTCTCTTGGCAGGTCTTCCAGACAGTTCTATCAAGCCTCTGCAACTAATCCAGAATGCAACTGCAAGAGTATACTTTAACGAGCTAAAAAGAGTGTGTGTCACACCTATGTTCCTCAATTTTTTCACTAGCTACCAATAGCCGCTCACATAAAATTCAAGGCATTTATGATTGCCTACAAAACAACCACTGGCCACTTTACCTAAATTTACTACTTCAGACTTATGTGCCCTCTAGAAGCTTGCGTTGTGCAAGTAAACGGCACATGATAGTGCCATCCCAAAGAGGCCAAAAATCACTTTCACAGACTTCTACCCTGTTCCCTGTTGGTGGAAGGTCCTGCCCAGCTCGATCCAAGCAGCTGAGTTTTTAGGCATCTTCAAGAAATAACTAAAGACACTAAACTAAAGACATCTCTTCCATCTACACTTGACCCTCTAACACTTGCAATATCTATTCTATTATGATTATAAAGTTTTATTTTGAAATGCAAGTCAATAACAATTGGCCGAAGCCAGAGCCAATGGTAAAAGTCTTTGTGCGAAGAGATCCCACCCCATTTTGGAGGTTCTGCCCACTTTTGGAGTTCACGCCCCATTTTGGAGATCTTCGGTCTGCAGTTATATCTACTTGGAACTCTTCCTTTAAACCTGCCTCCTGGTCCCCTGGTGGCGCTGTGAGTAAAGCATGAGTGATTTATGGGTGGAAGAAACTGCAACACCAGTATTCAGTGCTCCACAGAGTCTCTTTTATGACTGTGCTGCTGTTAGGGGAAGTGATGGAGTGAACAGCCGCTAGAGACAGGCATAGCGTTCTTCCCCGTGTCTGTTGGGAAACAAGACAGTTTGCCATCCACGCAGCGCCATATGAATGCAAACTAAAAATGGTCATGGTGTATAACCTCACAGCGAAGGTTTTTTTTTTGGTTTGTTTGTTTTTTTTGCGTGTGACTAGGATGCATGTGTTACTGTCAGTGCTGAACAATAGTTCTGGCCCACACAGCTGAGAAGAATGATTATCCTATTGTTCTTCCATTCTAATTAGCATGCCCAAACTATGAAGATTATGCAATGTTTATGTAAAAGTATACATTTCAATCATTGATTATGCACAAAAAATTGTCATAGTTCCATCTCAAGGGTTTTTATTTGGAAGTTGGAAGGCAGTGCTGAGTTTTAGGTTCAGAGTGTGTAATTTTCACTGCTGGTCATGTAGCTCTTGTATACACTAATTATTCTAGTGCATACTCAAAGTTATAGTCCTAAAATAGTGAATTTTCCAATGCAAATGGAAAATTCAAGCCCTAAATCAAATGCACTGGCCTAAAAACACTTATTTGTTGAAATGTTACTTTTTGCTATATAAACTGTATATAAAACCCTACTATCATATAACATGCTGTGAAATGTCCTTACTCCCACAGTGTACTGTTGCTTTTTAATCATACTCATCCTTCTTTCCCTCTCTTCTTTCTTTAGAGTTGCTGGGCTCTGCCAAGAAGGTGAACGTCAACTTCCAGGACACTGATGGGTGAGTGGGACATATAAGGACTTTATATGGCTCCATGTGGCAGTCTCTTGTAAACATGATCGTTCCTGTCTGACTGCCAAATATCCTCGGGATCTGCCAGAGCTCATGTGTGCTTGTTGGCTTAGAAAAACATTTATCCAAGTCTCTTTCCCAGTCACTCTCTTTTTTCTGTTTATCCCACTCACCTCCATATACATTATTGTTTGTTTATTTCTTTCTTAACGCCAATCCAGCATCTATGGCTATATTCATGGCGAGAACCAGTTAATCCATACACAAGTCCATATACATTAAATAATCGTATCAATCCATAACTGCTCTTTAATTTGAACCTAATCAGTGCTTAATTATTATACAGTGGTTAGAAAATGTGGCATTTTTGTAAATAAATGTATCACAGACACTTTTTTGAGTAAAACATAAAAAGTAGTTTATTACATTTTAAATTGTAAAGGGGTATGCTCAACATTAAGACAAAAGAATCTGAACCCTTTTTGGTTGTCAAATGTTAATGAAACATGTTACTACTCTATATCTATTTTTTAGTGCTGTCAAATTGTGATTAATCGCATCCAAAATACACGTTTTTGTTTATATAATATATGAGTGTGTACTGTGTATATTTATTATGTATGTATAAATACAAACACATGCATGTATATATTTAAGAAAAATATGTTGTTTATATATTAAATATATTTATATGTAATATGAAATGTAATAATATAAATATATATACATGTAAATATTTTCAAAATATATACTGTATATGTGTATTTATATATACATAATAAATAAACAGTACACATACATATATTATGTAAACAAAAACTTTTATTTTCGATGCGATTAATCGCGATTAATCGTTTGACAGCACTATTTTTTATTTATTTTTTTTAAATATAACTTCTTTTTGGCATGATCATTTTAGTTAGAAATAAACAAAATACTAATGCATTCAAACCTAGGTTCTTGCTTTATATCAAGACTATAATGTTTTTTATTCAGAGCTGTTCGATGAGATTTGTCAGAAAAGGTCTGTAAACATTGAAAAATAAAACTCTATTACTATTTTATGTTTAAACCACAGATGGCAACAGAGAGTCCACTATTCTGTAGTATACATTTTAAAATGTGGCTTAACTGTCCAAATGCTCTTTGGGACTGTACATTGCACAGCATAATTGTATGTCGATTACTGATTAAATCTAGCTAGATTATGAGTATGACATATTTGCTCTCATCCAAATTGCTTCTGCCACATTCAATAACTCTTTCAGCCACCCTTGATGTTTGTTCAGTTCTATCCAGCGTGTTTCAGAGGCAGAGAGCATTGTGTTATTTGTGCTAGCGTCATAGAGAGTTGAATCAGCCATTTGTTGGGCTGCTTTGTTCCAAATATCCTGTAGACTTTTCCCCCCCGGATGTTGTAATGGTGTACAATATTGGTTGTTAATCATGCACTCTACTGTAGTTTTTCTTGAGTAAAGAAGAGCTGAAAAGAAGACTCTGTGTTGAGATATAATGCAAACGGTGGTTTGTGGTTTGACACAGAGCAGAAAGACACCTGAATTGAAGCATAAATATTTCCAGTGCTGCATGGTCAGTTATTTCTGTTGATGCAGCTGAAAAAAAAAACAATAGAATAAAAAATAGGGATTCAGCAATATTAATGGATCTAGTCAAACCAAAGATGTAAACCGATTCTGTGATTTCATTTTGTCAGAGTGCCATACAAATACATAGCCTACAAAGAAGAAAATGTGAGCTTGGGAACAATTGACTCTTATGAACGATGTTGACCTGAACGACCATCTTTATCTAGTAGGGGTGTGCGATACTGACAAAAAATTGTCATTTCAGCCACCCTTGATGTTTGTTCAGTTCTATCCAGCGTGTTTCAGAGGCAGAGAGCATTGTGTTATTTGTGCTAGCGTCATAGAGAGTTGAATCAGCCATTTGTTGGGCTGCTTTGTTCCAAATATCCTGTAGACTTTTCCCCCCCGGATGTTGTAATGGTGTACAATATTGGTTGTTAATCATGCACTCTACTGTAGTTTTTCTTGAGTAAAGAAGAGCTGAAAAGAAGACTCTGTGTTGAGATATAATGCAAACGGTGGTTTGTGGTTTGACACAGAGCAGAAAGACACCTGAATTGAAGCATAAATGTTTCCAGTGCTGCATGGTCAGTTATTTCTGTTGATGCAGCTGAAAAAAAAAACAATAGAATAAAAAATAGGGATTCAGCAATATTAATGGATCTAGTCAAACCAAAGATGTAAACTGATTCTGTGATTTCATTTTGTCAGAGTGCCATACAAATACATAGCCTACAAAGAAGAAAATGTGAGCTTGGGAACAATTGACTCTTATGAACGATGTTGACCTGAACGACCATCTTTATCTAGTAGGGGTGTGCGATACTGACAAAAAATTACATCTTAGTATTTTTGGGGATTTTTAATTAAAACATTTTTTTTTGATAATAATTAAACAAAATTGTGTAATTTTGTGTATTAAAAAAAAAGTGTGTTTTTGTGGTGGTACCTTGACTGATTAGACCTATCATGGATAAATAAATATGACTCTAAAACCACCAGTAGGTGGCTGTAAGTCCCTGTTTTAATGAGTGATTCATTGAATCATTTGTTTAAACTATACGTTCAAAATGGCTGATTCATTTAGAAACGAAGCAAGCGACTGTCTTTATGAATAGATCATTGAGTGACACATCGTCAAAACAATTACAGTATTTTAATAGACGATAAATATTGCACACCCCTGTTATATAGTGATACTGTCAACTTTAAAAACATTTGTCTGTAGTCTTTTCAGTCACCCTTTTCTCCAGCCATTAAAGGCGATGTGGCGAAGACAGAATTTCACAGAAATTGCACCTCACACACAAAAGCACACTCATACACACGGTGGATGGGCAGGCTGCCATAAACACTCATTGGTTCTCACTTGCGCAAACGGATAGGCAAACACGCACTGACTCACTCTCACACATATGCAGTCAGGTGCAAATACACAAACATCATCTAACAAAACTACCCTTACACCAATCACAACAACATCGTTAGAATTTTTCAAATTACCCAAAAATACAGCAGGGGCCTGTCCTGCTTAGAGCTCAGAGATCCATAGATCAAAGGCTATTTCATTTCGCTGTAGTCTGTCAAGCTGTGAAACCGGCTGAATAATTAAAAAAAAATCTCTTCTATTGATCACTGTCACTGAACAACAGTGGCATTCATCATCACAGCTCTGCTTCATGGGTTTAAAGGAAATGAAAGCTGTAACTCTAAACCGCTGAATACCTCCACGCGGCCCGGATCCTCACACACGCCATGTACAGTATTTACATGCGCAGCCTTCCTCAGGCCAAGCTCACATTTGTATCAGCGAGATAAATGACTCGCACATTAATTCCTTCTCCATAGACTATTGCTTTCTTAGCAGAGATGAAATTATGTTGTCTGCTGAGTGGAGAATAGAGCAGCAGCAGTGAGAAAATGGAGTGTGGAATGAGGGATGTCCCTGTTTTCTGAGGTTAAACTGCCAGTTGGATGGGTGGTGGTCCTTCTAGCCTTGAAATGACAGTCAGACATCAACATCACCCTCCCCAGCGATCGCTTTAATATCTCGCACCCTGTGTGATTGTGAGGCCCTATGAAGGTTACACTGAAGAGCTGCACATGGATCAGCTACAATGTCTTAAATTTAAATTATATGAGTAAAGGTAGTCTTTAATATTCGCCAATAAGATTAGTCAGTAAGATTCCAGTGACAAGCACTTTGTCTGTACAGACCAGACATGACAGCTATGTGACGCAACAAAATTAATCAAACATTACAACCAAACAGAAGCACATGTGGGGGGGGGGGCTCTCTAAAAACTCAATGCACATAATGAAATAGATAAGTTTATCATCTAATTCATAACTATTAAACCATTTTAACATTATATACTGATTATCAGTATGTCTATAAAGGTCACACAAAATGATATTTAAACTCACATTAGACACTTTTAACATTGAATGGAGCACATAATCAGTACCGGAGATCATCATTGCCATAGCATGTATGTTGTTCAAACAGCAACATTGCAGAAATAGAAACCGTTTCTAACATAGAATCTGCTGTCACTCATGGCATGTCCTGGTGTCACGCTGATTAACATGGAAAAGACACCTTTTATTGCGTGTCACATCTGGTTAGGACACAGTGTTAACCATAGCTTAGTGTTCATCATACCTGTTCCAACATTGCTAAGAATCTTAAGTTATAAGTCTCTTTAAAAGATCATTGAATTTAAAAAGAAAAAAAAACACATCTCTCTTCTATAAGTTGCATGATTTGAGGTATCATTCTTGCCCATAGCATGGTGCCGTGAAGTTTTGTCTGGAAGAAGAGGTTTTAAGAATAGTAGAACAGTAACGCTTCATAAACATCTAGAATTAAAATAAAAAGAAATGATTAGATTATTATTAAATTAAAACTTATTATTATTATTATTATGATTATTAATGTATTTAAATCTGTATTTGTCAGATCTGTTTATGATGCATCAGGATCATGAAAGAAGCAGCAGGAGCACAGCGTGAGGAGCGTCAGGATTGTGTGGTAGAATGTTCCGGTGGGCATCTGCGGGAACAATAAAAACAAAGGCGTTTTAGATGGGGCGCACACTAAGCTCCGATTTAAAGACTTGTTGTGACAATGTTTTAGACAGATCTGTGAAGGCAATGTGTCTCAGTGTGAAGGTCACTGGCACTGACAGCCACACAAACACACACTCTCGTTGCGGTCAGAGTTGAGAGCCACAGCAAAATAGGAGGCTTTCAGTGGATTCTGAGATAAGCTGTATCTGAAATGAGCTCGAGGAACATTGCTACATGACTGCCATCTGCTGTGAGGCTGTGTTCATCAGGATAATCTTACTATGTCATCTCATACATCTCTGTGTGACTGTGTCTGTCTCGATCACATACCATAACAGCTTTCATACCAGACCCGTTTGTCATTTCTTCCAGGTGGATTCAAAGTCTGTCTTCCATGACCGGATAAACATAGGGTTAATAGACTGTTTGTAGAGGCTTCATCTTCTGTTTTTCAATTCAGCCCACATAAAAATCTAAGATTAATATATAGCTGCCAGCCCCCCTCTTGAAGCAATAAATAATTCTCTCAGCCACAACAGCTCATTTTTCAGGCAAGAAGACTGAAATCCTGAAACAGCCACTACATGTTAGCTTTAGAGTATTTCCAATTTTGGTGGTGGGGATTTTGATTCTTCCCAGGGTTCAAGTGTTTTGAGTCTGTTCACTAAAATTATTAGATTTGTTAGTTGATTTATTCAGGGTTTAATTGTTTTGATTACATTTTTACGCTAAGGTGACAAATGATCAGTTTTTATTTGATTTGTTAAATAGCACTAAGTTTTAATATACTTTTTTTTAAAGTATTTGTGACAACAAAACATTTTTCCTCTATTGCATGAACTGCTAAGTGTGACGTTTATCTGTAAAAAGACATATTTTTTTAGCCACCAAGGTCTCATTGGCTTCAAAAATGATAGACTTCAGTGAATAAGAAATAAGAGTCAGTGTACAAAAGTGAATGAGAATGGTTTGTTCACTTAAAAGATTTGTTTAAAAACAAACAAGTTCATTATCATGTCATTATGATGTCGCTACCACATGAAATGAGCAGCAGTCCTCTGATTAAACATGCAGCTTTAGCTCAGCAGATAATGCTCAATGTGTGTAATGCTGAGAATCAATGTAATGACTTTATTTTGAGGATCAAAAACGAGCTAGTCTATAAACCTGCTGATGTCTTCAAAACACACAGCTTGGGCAGCTACGACTCAGTGGCAGGATTAATGATGCCGTTCTTTTATTGAATTCATTACCACGCTCAGTGAGCATTAATAAAGCCTTAATTGTTCGGTCTGAACCCAATCAGCTAATTATGACTTTTCATTTCTTGAACTGCAACTCTGCACTTTCTTCCATGCAATTCGTCATCTTTAGACTTTTAATATACTAAGGGTTCCTGTTATGGCTGCCAATCAATATAACAGAAAAAAAATAAAAAATTACGTGAAAGCCACACTGACTTGCTTTGAAACCATAAAAGTCACATTTTAAACATGGTGTTAATTTAAAGATTTTTTTTATATGAGCAAGAGCTCTGGTATATAATAATTTAGGTATGCATTATAAATCTGCAGTCATATTGGTTTTGGATAATAAAACTGGTTGAATTGCATTACCATTTTTTCTATTCATCAAATAATCCTATTAAATGTATGACTGTTTCTACAAAAACATTAAGCAACTGTTTTCAACATTGATATAAATAAGAAATGTGACTTGAGCAGCAAATCAGCATATGATTTCTGAAAGATCATGTGACACTGAAGACTGGGGTAATTATGCTGAAAATTCAGCTTTAACATCACAGGAATAAATTACATTTGAAATGTATAACAATAGAAAATAATCGTTTTAAATAGTATTTTACAATATTTCAGTTTTTACTATATATTTAATCAAATATAGGCAGCCTTTGTGAACATAAGAGGCTTTATGTTCACCATAAAAAACATTTATTAAGAACAAATTCTTACCCACCCAAACTTTTCAATGGTAGTGTATAGTAAGATAGGACCCTGCATTATATATGTCGGGTTTTACCTTCACAAATTCACAACATTCCATAATGATGAATCTCTACTCAATTTGCCAGGTAGTTTAGATATATATATTTTATATGGTTCCTTTTATAACTATACCTTGTTGGCAAAACATCAATCTTTGCAATGTCGCTAAGCCCAGCGACAGCAATTTTCCCACCACCTTGGCCAATCCAAATTGAGAAAATAAAATTTTACAGGTATGTCATATGCACATTATGACATCCATATGTAGCGCCCCTGCTCTCTTCGGTAGTAGAGATAACAGACATCTTGTGACAATAAATCTAAAGTGTTTTCATAAGAGGCTTAATGTTCTTTCTAATCTGAGATCATTCCCTTAAATGGGAGCACTAGAGGAGCAATAGTGGGAATTTGATTTATGAGCAAGGAAGAGCCTGTCATTTTGCTGCCTCCCCCTTTAATAAAACGATATGAAACCTGCCTTCATAAAAAAAGTGTTATGGAGAAAGAACAACTGAGAAACAGTAGAGCTGAGATATTTCAGAAACAGATATTACCAGCACTGACACAGAGGATTGTCTTGTTTGATGGCATTTTGTTGGAGATAAATGTTTAAGAGGCAGAGGAGCCAGTAGAGCTATAGATGTGCCTGGATTATTACCCATGATCCAACTGATGTGGCTGCCAGAAACCAAGTGTGAGATCACTGATGGATGAGAAGCAGTTTATTCCATGTGAACAAACACTTTTTAAATTAACAGTGAAATGTGGGGGTCAATAATACAGTCTTCAGAGCTTGTAGTTTCATAGATCTGCACACAGAGGTATTTTTTGTTTATTTAACATGGTTGCCAATTCTTGCTAGTACTATGACATTTCTATGAGGGAGCAGACAAGTTTAGTGATTTAGTATATATAGTTATGAGTCCCCTGATAGTTACGAATAATCAAAACTAGTTGTTATATTTGCTAACTTGTGCCTTGAGGGCACAATTGTTCTCTTCATATCGGATTACATATATGTGTAATATGTTTAAGTCTCTAAGACTATGAGTCAAAGTCAAATAGTATATATGTAAATTGGGATCCAAATTTGAAAAATATTGATTGAAAGAAAAATATATATACCCTAATAAAAAAGTAATACTATATCTTTAAAATACATTTATTTCATACTAATTATAGTTTCAATCTATTAACATATTTACTGACATATCACTCGATACTTATAAAAATGATAATTAAACTTTATGTGGAGTACTACTTGTGCACAATGCACATTTCTTAATATTAAGTCTAAAATGTGTTTTATTGTCACTATCAATGAGTATTGTATGAATAATATGTCTTTAAATGCAAGATATTTCAAGTGTACCTGAAGTATACTTACAATAGTTCCACTTCAGCGCAATCAAATATACTTTAGTATATCTTTAGTTGTACTTTAGCACTACTTACGCACAACTAAAGTGCATTAAGCACAAAATTAGTTGTTTTGACAGAAAATGGCAGATTTGGCATTATGATTGATCAGATCGCCTGTCAGTCAAACTCTCTGCAAAGGGTCAATTGCAGACTATTTTTGTTAAGCACATAAATATGCAAATGTATTTGTAGTATATTTAGTACAGAATAAATGTATTTAAAATACATTTTCATTTTATTTTTTTTCACTAGGGCCTTATTTCACATATTTCAAATATCACATTTCTTGTGATTTATATACACTATTGTTTAAACGTTTGGGGTCAGTAATGTTTTAAAGTTTTCTATCTCTCTTATACTCACCAAAGCAAAAACATACACAAAATCACATTTTATGTTCCAGTTCACTTGTAATAATTTTTAAAAATGATTTACTGTCTCTCATTATGATTATGATAATGATGAAATCTCATCAGACATGCTGCTAGTGAATGAAGCAGTGCTGATGGTGCTTCCTTTGGAGGGAACGCCTTGGGCTTTAGTACCCTCATTAAGAAAAGTAGGTCAGGCAGCGTGTGTATATGTGTTCACCTCGTGAGAAAGAAAGACATGCATATATGAAGAGACGAGGCTTACTGTATCTGGCCTACTAATAGAGAAAGTGCCACAGAGTGAAGATGACAATGAATATTGTATGGCTTGTGAAGAGGAGCCTGGGAAACGGGACGTGGGGAGAGTGGGGTTTTCTGGACCATCCCCCAGCATACTCTGTGCCAGGGAGAGAGGGAGAGATGGGTCAGACAGGGTTCCTGTGAGTTTAGTATTCTGCTCTGAGCTGTGGCACTCCGAGGGTTTATGTTCACGCTTGCACTGGCAGCCTCACAACTGTAGCCATGGTTACAGCATATTTCATGCATCAATCACAGAGAGAAAATCCAATGAGGGCTTTTTGTCTGCTCCACTTTGAAGAACCGTCTGCACTCTGGACACGCTGTACTAAAGGACGTAAATGATGCAGATAGACATACAGTACATACAAAAATCTTTATTGAGGTTTTAACAGTCAGTGTTTAGGCTATATTGTATATACAGGTGCATCTCAATAAATTAGAATGTCGTGGAAAAGTTCATTTATTTCAGTAATTCAACTCAAATTGTGAAACTCGTGTATTAAATAAATTCAATGCACACAGACTGAAGTAGTTTAAGTCTTTGGTTCTTTTAATTGTGATGATTTTGGCTCACATTTAACAAAAACCCACCAATTCACTATCTCAACAAATTTGAATATGGTGACATGCCAATCAGTTAATCAACTCAAAACCTGCAAAGGTTTCTTGAGCCTTCAAAATGGTCTCTCAGTTTGTTTCACTAGGTTACACATTCATGGGGAAGACTGCTGATCTGACAGTTGTCCAGAAGACAATCATTGAGATAAACATGCCAGTAAGCTGTTAAGAATTTTTTTATGTTATGATTGATAGCTGATATTAAAATTGTGGTAATACTTTAGTATAGGGACCGATTCTCACTATTAACTAGTTGCTTATTAGCATACCTGTTATTAACATATTGGCTGTTTATTAGTACTTATAAAGCACATATTCTGCATGACCATATTCTACATCCCTAATCAATACATAAATAACATTTACCTTACTAACTATTAATAAGTTTATTGAGGCAAAATACGTAGTTAATGGTTTACTAATAGCGAGAATTGGACTTTAAAATAAAGTGTGACCAAAATTGTATACTATAATGTCTAAAATAATTAAATAAATAAATAAATTATAAATAAATGTAACAATAAAACATTGTGAGACTGAATAATTATTGCAAAGGTGACAACAAGTAAATGTGCTTAGAAAATAATATTTTCAATATCGGCCAATATTCTCTGTTGACAGATACAAATAAATTAAGTTTAAATAAGTTATAAAAATGTAATAAATGTATATAAAATGTAAATGTTTATTCTATTCTATTCTTTTCTACTATAATATCTGTAAACCTGTTATTTGTGCGAAAGGAAATATATTTCCTGTCATATCTAAGCCTGATTCACAGTCCACAGCAGCATGGCATAAGAAACCATCCATATTCTCACTGTGGCATCAACACCAAGGGATCCTGTTGAACACAACATATGCTGGTTTGGTATGTTTTGAAGCATGTCAGCTGGTTTGAGCTGGTTTAAGGTGGTCCTGAGCAGGAGGTAGTTGCTTAGGACCAGCTTAAATCAGCTCAAACCTGCTGCCGTGCTTCAAAACATAACCTAACCAGCATATGCTGGTTTTAAATTTTGCTGTAGGCAGACTCAAAGAAGAAACCATCCATATTCTCACTGTGGCATCAACACCAAGGGATCCTGTTGAACACAACATATGCTGGTTTGGTATGTTTTCTACTTTGAGGACCTTGATAGAAATGTAGTGGAGTGAAAAGTACAATATTTGTCTTTCAAATGTAGTGTGTAAAGTTAGTCATAAGTTCCCAGAAAAAATAATACTCAAGTAAAGTACAGATACTCAAAAAGTGTACTTAAGTACAATACTCAAGTAAATGTACTTAGTTACTGTCCGCCTCTGGTCAAGCCATAATACTTAATTTAATTTTAAAGGAATAGTCTTCTAAAAATAAACATTCGCTGAGAATTTACTCACCCTCAGGCCAGTTTGTTTCTTCATCTGAACAGATTTGGAGAAATTTAGCATTGCATCATTTTCACTAGTTTATCCTCTGCAGTGAATGGGTGCCGTTAGAATGAGAGTCCAAACCGGACAACAAGGAAAGCAAGACAAAGATACTGATTTAACAATAGGATCATTTACGTTGTTCCTTGAATCGCTCTGCATTTTAACTGAACCAGCACTTTTTTATTTTAAGGGCTAAGAAAGTTGTTCTATTCATGGTCATAAACGTAATCAAACATTGCAGCATGGATTGGAGCTCTGGGATGGAAATGTACAGGGGGAAGGGAAAGCATACATCATATTAATGCAAGTTGACTTTATGAGCCATTGGTGTGATGTGACGCTGGGCCCCGCTGTGTGTGTTTGAGTGTTAATGGATCCATGTGCTTGATGAAGTGAGATTCTGCAAACAGACCTGCTCTCACTGATGCTAATGAGCAGCCAATGAGCATGTGATGATGATGCAGGCGGCGTGTGCAGGTCCGAAGTGCTGGATTTACTGCCACTCATGAGAGAGAAGGGGAAACAGTCAGTCACGTAACATGTATTACAATATCCATATATCACGTAATGTTCAACAAAGCCATTTCTGCTCTACTGGCACCAAGCAGAATTGCAAAATCAATTGTTTTCAAATAATTCCACAAAAACTCTGCCGTAGTTTGGAAGGGTGACCATATATCATCTCTTTTTCAAGGTCTTGTCCTGGCCGGGATTTTTAAATTGCCTAAAATGTCTCGGTTTTGGCTTTGTTTTCTTGTTGTTGTTTTTTTAATACTTGCTTAAGGTAATAACTGAAAAGTAGTTTTACCAATAGCATGCAGACGTTGTTCATAATCAACCAATCATGGTGCAAAGAAGGTGGGATTTACAGATAACTGTTAAAACAATACAGATATGCTTACATATAATGTATGAGGACTGTAGAGAGCATGTTAATTGGAAAACAAGGCCAAAACCTGGACATTTTAGGCAATTTATAAATTCCAATCAGGACATGTCTGGGAAAAAGTTTTTTCGAACAAGGGATTTTATTTTATTTTATTTATTTATTTATTATGTTATTTTGCGACTGCTTTACTCAGTATTATAAGACATACAACTTCATGTTTCATCTCACCATTCATTTCCACACTCACCCATTTTGATTGAGCCATTGATCTCTCTCTCTCTCTCTCTCTCTCTCTCTCTCTCTGTGTGTGTGTGTGTGTGTGTGTGATGAGATTGAGTATTATCAGAACTGGCCTGGAGCTCAGAAATCATCTAATTAAAGAAACTCTTTGATGAGCTGTAAGTCAATTATCATGTGACTTCCCATTGCATTATTATACAAATGCCCAGGGGTCCTCATGCAACTATTTACATTGGATGAGAAATCTTTCGCTCCAAATCTCAGCTCAGCCGTGCATTTTGTGCATCGACATACAAGCTCAAGCGAGACACTGGACAAGCCATGTCCTCAGCATCACCTGCTGTGTCTGTGCACAGACAGCTGCACCTGCTTGTGATGAAGGGCATCTTTCCACTGCTAGCATGAACACGGTTGAGTGTGCACGTTCCCCAGACATATTCCTCTGGGTTTGCCAGGCCCCATCCACTCCCTAATACAACACACTGCCATCTATCATTGTGACAGCCAGAGCCAGACCTCCTTCATTATCAGACAGAGATGAGAGGAAGATCAGAGGTGTTCTGCACTGTCCTGCCTTTGTACCATCCTAATGCTACACTGCACATCAGACATTTTATTGGACAACAATCAGACTGACACATTAATCACTGCATCATACAGTACACCCAAATGTTCCTTATTTGATTGATCTATGTATAAAACAAATTGTATTATGTATTGTTTGCTTTTTTGATTTAAAGCCTCTGGTTATGATTATGATGATAGATGTATAGGCTCAGTCTCGAGCCCTGTAGTTAACAGGACTATTATCAGGATCAGTACTAGGTGTCAATACAGATGTCAGCATGTGACGGTCTGTCAGTGTATATTCTAGAGCAGGGGTGTCAAACTCTTTTTAGGTCAAGGGCTGCCTTGGTATAAATATCACTTTAGGCTGGGCTTTATTTTGTTTAACCTTAGTGTACCTATAGAGAGTTCTTGTTGTTAATTAAAACTTAACTTTTTTTATATATGCTTAAAATAAATGTTAACTGAAACAAAATAAAAATAAACAATTATTTCAACTAGTTGCCAAGAAAACATTTCTAATTTTTATTTCATTTAACTTTATGTACTAAAAATCTAAAACTAAAACTGAAATGTTTAAATTACTAAAACTTTAGTTAAATTTCAAATGAAAACAAAATAGTAAAATAAAACTAATTCAAAATAATAAAACTAAATGATAAAAACTATAACAGGGTCTCAATGATACTAAAATAACACTTCTTTCATATAATGACATCCAGAATCAACTTAATGCTGCTTTAATAATATCCAATACTAGGATAAATCGAAATATCAAAAGGGAGCACATGAAATTTAATCATTTCATTCACAAGAGACTTTTATGTCTTAGGGCCTATAGATGCAATTGATAACCACTAACTAGTGCTCTCATACCTTTAATTAACACAGATGAATGTGGCCATTTGGCCACTAGCAGAAACCGTTTTTTCAATGTGGGCTGATGTTAAGTGACGTCTCAGCACACAGTCAGACCAGTGTGTGCACACCAGACCAGTCAATATGTTATTTAATCTGCTGCATTTTCCAAGGGAGGTCGAGCATGAGAGGGCATTATGTGAAACTAAAACGGGTCATTTTGGCAGCTAATTATAGGGGGAGGTGTCTGATGCAGCGCCAGGGCCAAGTTCTCTCACCGTTTCCCATCCTCCTTTCTGTAGCCATGATTCAATCCACCTGTGTTTGCTGATGTCCTGCTGCCGTAATTGAATTTACTCTAGTGTCAGAAGGTCGTGCTCTATCTAATAGAGGCTGTTCAATCTTCGGGAGACTGAATGGGGGTTTTTGGGCTATTTTGCAGTTTATTATACAATAGTAGGGTAAGATGGGGAAGACACTTATTTACTTTTACATAATGTAACATATTTTAAAATAAGTTTAGCATGTACAGGATGATGATGCATCAGCCAATGTGTTATCAAGGGAAATAAATAGAAACATAGAAACACCCCCGACCCAGGTATACTTTTACAGAATAAATGACTTTTGTTGTCATTTTTGTTCATGTATATTGTATTAATGTAAAAAACTAAATAAACTATTCTATTTAAAATTGTGTTTTGACAGTTTTGTTGAATAATTGAGTAACTGATGACAGACAAAGCTGAATCCCAGGAAAAGAGATTCAGCTGAAAGGTAGATATATACTATGACTTATATACAGGTATTTGAATAAATACATATTTTATTGCTCATATTTTTAATAGAACAACACTATGGATTCAAATTAAATTATTTCACAAATTTCTGGCCCTACTGTGCCCATTCTGTTGATATTCTGATGAAACCACAAAATTAAGAACCACATATCCATTTATTAAATGTGTTGAGATGACATTGTTTATGCACCACTGTTCAAATGTTTGGGATCAGTAAGATTTGTTATGTTTTTTAAAGTAGTATCTTATGCTCAATAAGGCTGCATTTATTTGATTGAAAATACAGTAAAACCAGTAATATTGTAAAATATTACTATAATTTAAAATAACATTTGTACTGCGTGATTTTTATTTATTGGAAACTGTGATACTTTTTTCCCTTATTCTTTTAATAAAAAGTTTTTTTTTTAAAAGTACTGACCCAAGACTTTTGAACTGTACTGTATATTGTTATAAAAGCTTTTTATTTTTATTAAATGCTGTTCTTTTGAGCTTTTTATTCATCTAAGATATGCATTTTTTATCAAATAAATGCACCCTTGATGAGCATAAGAGACTTCTTTAAAAACATTACATATCCATTTATTAAATGTGTTGAGATGACATTGTTTATGCACCACTGTTCAAATGTTTGGGATCAGTAAGATTTGTTATGTTTTTTAAAGTAGTATCTTATGCTCAATAAGGCTGCATTTATTTGATTGAAAATACAGTAAAACCAGTAATATTGTAAAATATTACTATAATTTAAAATAACATTTGTACTGCGTGATTTTTATTTATTGGAAACTGTGATACTTTTTTCCCTTATTCTTTTAATAAAACGTTTTTTTTTTAAAAGTACTGACCCAAGACTTTTGAACTGTACTGTATATTGTTATAAAAGCTTTTTATTTTTATTAAATGCTGTTCTTTTGAACTTTTTATTCATCTAAGATATGCATTTTTGATCAAATAAATGCACCCTTGATGAGCATAAGAGACTTCTTTAAAAACATTTAAAATCTTACTGATCCTAAACTTTTGAAAGGTAGCATATGATCACGAGAGAGAGAGAGAGAGAGAGAGAGAGAGAAAATAAGATTATTAGGCATCTTACCCCATCTTACTCTACACCTAATTACATGGCTCTCTGGAATACTTGATTGTTATTGTTCAGATGTGCCATCCTGTGGTTTATAATGACACTAAACTTTACTTGGCACCCAAAACTCATACACTCTCTTTTACTTTTCTTTTTCCACACATAATAAAGCAATTCAATAACTAATGTCTGTTTGTTTATTTAGTAAGTAGCTGTATAATAAGCAGAATAATGTATAGCAAAGCCATTTGGTTGATATTGCAAAAAAGTTCATCGGGAAGATGATCACTTGAGGACAATAAGTTTAATTGAAAATTATGATCTAGGCGTGAATTCTGGTCTCGGATGTAAGCAGTTTGATCACAGTGCTTTTCCGTGGTTGAGTCAAACTAGTTACTAATTTTGTCCTCTCTTAATAGATTACTGATCCAGGCTGGCATCGACATCAATAGGCAGACCAAAGCGGGCACTGCCCTGCATGAGGCTGCGCTGTGTGGGAAGACTGATGTGGTGCGTCTCCTGCTGGATGTAAGTAGACACAGAAACTGCTATTGATCCCTGAGGGGAATTTAGTGCGCGACAAATAAAATAAAACCAATCATTTAGAATTGAGAAAAGGCACCAACATTTAATTAACTGACTGACTGATCAACCCATACTGTTTGTGATAACATTGATTGTATTAAGAGCATAAATGACTGATATAGCCTACTTAGGTGTACATAATTGTCTTAATCCAACTTTGCTAGCAAACAGTCTGCCCATTTAGGTTCAGACTAGCAGTTTCAATGATATGGTGGTTTCCGTCAGATTCGGGCTGTTAGGTTTAAATGATTTTGATTAGTGAATTGGTTGGAAGTGGCCAGACAGAGTAGACTAGTCTGGCCTGTTTTCTCATACAACCTCTTATCTAAAAGGGAAGTAAAAAGATCAAGCTTTTATATTTCATAGAGAAACATATATCCCATGTTAGTCAAAGGGATCCCAAAGTACATGATCTAATATTGCTTTAACTTTCACCCTACAGAGTGGCATCAATGCAACAGTGAGGAACACATACAGCCAGACAGCGCTGGACATCGTCTACCAGTTCACTGCTACACAGGCCAGCCGAGAGATCAAGCAGATGCTGCGAGGTAAGAAAAGGGGTAAATATATTTCACTTTTTTATACGTGTTTGTGTTTATATACAGTATATTTTCATATGTGATGTGTAGTAGCTTATGCACTTTATATCTGTTTATCTCAATGCAGATGCCTCAGCAGCCTTGCAGGTCAGGGCACTGAAGGACTACTGTAACAATTACGACCTGACTAGCCTTAATATAAAGGCTGGAGATGTTATCACGGTAATATTCATAAGACCTGCTCTAAAACAAATTATGAATATTTGAAGCTAGTTTGAAGTCAATTTGTTTTACTCTCATGCATTATTAAAATTCAAACCATCTCAGGTCAATTTTGACTGCATAAAAAATTCCAAATTAATCCTTTGAAATAATTGTAGATAGTTCAGTGTACTTTCAGAACTTGTCAACAGAGGGTGCTGTTGACTGTGTTTTCCCCCAGACTTTCAAAAATAATTTAGAGAAGTACCTCAGCACCTTATTATATGATCTCCTCTTGCTCTATAGTATGATATTTCAGACTCTAATGGAGTGGTCTAATTTCAAAACTTCACTTCAAGTTCAGAAGTTTTCAAGGGCTCAGGACAAAGGTCAGAAGTCAGAAAAGTCACAAAATTGCTCCAAATGCCTATGAAAAATGTTTTACACACATTTAAAATTGACATTTGTTTAATTATTATTATTTACGGACATTTTTTCTGTTTATTTTATTCTAGGCCTATTTAGATAAGTATCTGTTTATTTTTCATATGGTTTTAAAAATGCCTAACAAATGCCAAAAAAGTCAAAATTCCAGGAAATAATAAATAATAATGAGATTATAATTAGAAATAATAGATAAGATCATAATAAGAGATGTTTCTTGAGCAGCAAATCAGTATATTAGAATGATTTCTGAAAGATCATGTGACACTGAAGACTGGAGTAATGAAGCTGAAAATACAGCTTTGCCATCACAGGAATAAATTACATTTAAAAAAAATTGGGGGAAAAAAAATCTCATCTCAGTTGTGAAAAATTAATAATTTTTCACAATATTACTGTTTTAACTGTATTTTAATGCAGCCTTGCTGAGCATAAGAAACCTCATTCAAAAACATTAACATTTCATCAACCCTAAACTTTTGAATGTATCATTCAAAATAAAAATAAACAAAAATAACATTTGAAATTTCTACAGTTCCGTAACAATCTTAATAAACACAAGATTTTAAATGAAGTTCTGATTTTAAGTTTGCACTCAATTTTGGCATTACAAAGTATTAAAGGTGATGTAGATTGATTGTAGACGATTCATTACTTATATAGGTTCTGGAGCAACATTCAGATGGGAGGTGGAAGGGCTGCATCCATGATAACCGCACAGGAAATGACAGAGTGGGCTACTTCCCCTCCAGCTTGGTGGAAATGATCAGTAAGAGGCCTGGGGCTGCGGGTAAGAGAGGACAACAGGCGGGTCAGTGCTGCCTCTTACTGAGACCTCACGCACTCACAGATGCACAAGTAATGCTGCTAAACTCACATGACCCTGATTCTGTTTACAGCCAGCTGTTCATGCTGCTCATGTGCACTGGATTGAGAGCCAGACAGGGCCATCTGCTTTTGTGGCAACAAAAACAGGGCAAATGTGGAGCATCTTTAGCTCTTTTCTGATCTCCTATTGCTCAGTTTATACAGCATTTTATGCTGTCAGAAAGGAATCTGCTGATAATAGTGCCTCAAATAGTAGCTAGGTCTCCATCCAAACACGGACAGAACAGCAGAACTCATTGGATTGCGCCCTCTGCTGGTCAACTGGAATGTAATAAACAATTGAATGTAATGGTGGGCATCTACCTAGATCTTCTTCTTAGTTCACATTGGCCATTAAGTACCTCTTTATCCATGCTAGAGAACCTAATTTTGAGGCTGATGGTATTAGAGAAGAGAAGAGAAGAGAAGAGAAGAGAAGAGAAGAGAAGAGAAGAGAAGAGAAGAGAAGACCTGTTAAACCTGACCTTAAAGATGTTTTTAGCTTATCACTCATAGGAAGAATATTTTGGCATCAGAAGACTTTTCTGTGCACCCGTGCAGATTTTTATGATCCATAAAGTGCGCTCTTTCCATCCAGAGGGTTTATGTCCGGTATATGGCTCTGTTTGGGAATGACAGCAGGCGACTAATCTATGTGTTCATTGTGTCTCATGCTTCACTAAGTATCCATGTCTGTGTCTACATCTGCTGCTCAGTCTCCTTCACACCTTCCATGTTTTTGTGCCCCGCTTTTTGTGCTTTAGAATATTTCAGGTCCTTTTTTATAGTCCCTTATTTACTGAAATTGCAGTTTTTATAAACACTGCAGCTGATGTAATTTCTGTTATATTTATGTAATTAGTGAAAGGAGGAGAGTTCTCATCTCAAACAAGCCCTCTACTAAGTTCTGCTGTGCTCACAGTGAACATAAATGGTCAAATTGCGCATTCGCACGGCCACCCACACACAGACTTACTGAAAAGAGTCGTGCATACTAAACTTCTAATTTTAGAAGATCACTCTATTTCTCCTCAGGCACATACAGAAAGAGACTTTTCATTTCACTCAAAGCACCAGCTCATTTCCAATTCATTCACTAACCTTGCATTTCCACACATCGCTTATATTTCAAATATATATATATGTGTGTGTGTGTATAGTTTGAGTGTATGCACATAAAATATCAATCGAGACCTTGAAGATGATTATAGTTGCATGCATTTCACTCCATTCACACTGAATAGTTCGAGATATAAAGCAAGCGTTTCTTCCTTTTGATTTGTCTTTTATGGTTTTACTGTTTTGAATTTCGTGATTGGTTGTGATTTTTGTGTTGAGTTAATTTGCTTTCACTCTCTTATGTGTAATTGTTTTGTTTGTTGTGGTGGTGGTTGCTGTGTTGTCGTATCTAGGTTCATGGAGTACAGTCACTTGTACCCAACAGTATCAAAAGATACAGCTCTGTGCGCCGGTGTGCGGCCCTGTGTCGCCCGCCGTTGCCATGGTGAATGGGGACTCGTATCATGAGATTCATATCCTGCCGCCTCCTCCACCTCCGCCACCACATTCCCATCTGCCACTTTTCACTTCCTTTGGCTATAACAGGTCCCCAAACACCTCAGGAGAGCCGCACAGTGGACAAGGTACAGATCCCCTAATCTGTCTCCACTGTATTATTATTAATATCATTTATAATAATAATAATTATTATTATTATTCACAAAGCTTTAAGGAATGTGTTAAATTACGGTAGTTCTCATTTTAATAGTCTGAATATGAACAATAATCAATTAGTTCCAATAATTCCTTAAAGTTTTCTGAATAAATTTTTCTGGAAATTATTATTTCTGAATTTTTCCTTGTTTACATTTAATTTAAATTTCATTTTCTGACATTATTTTGGTTGTTGATTTTTTTTTTTTTTAGAGGCCAAGAATGACCAAGATTTGGCTAGTAAGTTCTTTTAACCAGCACAAAAGAGGTTCACAGCCTCTCTTTGTTTGACGCTGTTATCTCTCCTCTTTTACTCCTAAATCTCCCTGAACTTGGTGCTACATTTTCCCTCTCTGTGATGACCACTCCTGGGATTCGCTCCACTGCCCCCTTCACTCATTCTCACTTTTACACGTGACCAACAGGGAATGCACAGCCAGCCTCTCACCCCTCCATACCTGCATCTCTGCACAACATCAGTCTGTGTGTGTGCCGTCAATGAACATCTGTCTGTTTCATCTCTCCTTTGTCTCAACTGTACTGATCTGTCCATTCATATATACTAACTCTGATCCTTTCAGTGATTGTGTATCACACCAAACTTTCATATTGGTATGGAACATGTTGATATTCTTATGTACTCTGGGTCGTAGTAAATTGAAATATGTTTATGTCTGTTTTAGATGTAAGTGATCAGTAATCATCAGGCTCATGTGGAATCAGTGCCCTCAGAATTTGAACGGTGGCCACAGACAATCTTGATATACTTTCAGCTACCAATGAAAGTTCTGTACTTTCAGTTCCCTTTAACACCACGTTTAAATCTATTATGAAAAATTACACTGATTTTTTTCCTTTAAAATGGTGAAACAATTCTGCACATTCTGTCTGGGCCTGGTAATTGTGAAACAAACCCTAAAGGGATAGTTCACCCAAAAATGAAGATTGGCATCATTATTCACCCTCATGTCGTTTCAAACCTGTATGACTTTCTTTCTTCTGTGAAACACAAAAGAAGATTCTGTGAAATTATGTGTTTTGGTCCATACAATGAGTTAGTGGTGTCAAAATCAACTATGGTGAGTGACTTTCATTGTATGGACATAAACATTAAAAAAAAATCTTATTTTGTGTTCACAAAAAAGACATGAGGGTGAATAAATTATGACAGAATTTACATTTTTAGGTGAACTTTCCCTTTAACAATATATTTTTTAAAAGTCTGGTGAGACTTTTCTTTTATTAGAGACAGCTACTGTAAGATGTTATTGCGTTTATTTGTATATGAACACATTAATGTACATTTGTGGCTTGATGGCTTTAGAATCCTAATGAACTATGCTCCTGTAATGCACTGCAACACCTTTTGTTGTTATACCTATTTACATATATAATCATATATTCCTGTATATATTATATATGTCATACCTATGTTTATGTGTAAATCAAGGCATATATATGTATATACTCATATATACAATACATGTTTCTTCTTTTATATTTCATGTACCTCTGTATATAAATGTTCATATATATTTGTGTTAGATATACAGTATATATATATATGCGTGCTTGCCTTGTGTGTGTGTTTGAAAGGGAGAGAGAGGCTTGCAGTCAAGCAGACTGCTAAAGCGACGTAGTTTAGACATAGTTTAGCTGTCCTCTTGCCTGACCTGTCCAGAAAACTTCTGATGAGGCCAAGCCAGGGCACAGTTAATGATGGTTTCTGTGTTAAAGGTTCTCGCGGCTCAGAGTCCAGTCCACATGGCTCACCCACCCCAGCCGGTGGTCCCCAGGGCGGCAGCAGCGAGGAGATCTGGGTGCTGCGCAAGCCTGTGGCAGGTAACAGCAGGGCTGCCCCCTTTTCCTCCTCCTCTTCTTCTTCTCTCATAATTCCCCCTGCTTTGCCACGCTCCCGGTGCAGCTGCTGTACGCCTGACCTCAGAAACCTCCTCAACTGCAGGCGTGTAGGCGCATTGAAAGGCTCTCATTCGCTCTGTTAGAGTAGCATCCATTAAGTAGTTCCCTCAAGAACACACATACAGACAATCCACAGATGTGTGTGTCTGTAGCTGTGTGTGCAAACTGCATTTTCAATGAAGGCAGCGTGGGCCTGAGTGTGTTTGTATTAGTGGCTATGCTAACATGTCGTGTGTCATCAGTCACCTGGTCTTTGGTCACCATTGTTATGTAAGTCTCTGTCATCCCATGTATCAGATCAGTGCATTGCAGAGGGGAAGTTCACAATGGTGTGATTGGAGGGTTTCGGGGAGGTGTGATCCGACTGGGCTGACTGTGTTTATGTGTGTTTGCTGGGGGCTTGTTGTTCCAGGTGGAGACCGTAGCAGTGTGGGCAGTTCAGGCAGTGTGGCCAGTGCTCGATCCTCTGGTAGTGGACAGAGCGCAGGCAGCAGCAATATCCTTCATGCACAGGCAGAGGGTGTCAAGGTAAGCTATCTGACATGCAAAGTGACTCAACTCCAATTGTGGTTTGAGAAGATGCCTGAAAGACCTTACTTGTATGTTGCTGGTTTAAATAGTTAGACATGTCTTATATCTAGTAATACTGGCAATAGAACAATCTCCAAGAACTGAGAAAAACAGGTCATAATGTGCTAATGTGAACAACCATGTCAACCAGGGGTGTGTTTCCCAAAAGCATTGTCAGCTAACTATGGTCGTAAGTTTCATTGAACTCTATTGGTAATGACGGAACTTGTGACCATAGTTGATTTTGGGAAACGCACCCCAGTTCAATTGTGTTTTAGAATTGACTGTTCGCAAAGAGCTTGACTGACAGGCGATCATCTGACTATCTTGAATCCGCCATCTTGAGGCGCTACAGTGATCTATCACGACACATTAAAGTGCCACAAAATTGTATTTATTGTTTGAATTTCTTAAAAAAATATAATTTTAAAGCTGAGACCTTGTTTCATTCCAGAAGTAGCCTGTGTTGTCTCGTCTGTCGGCGTGTTGTCAGTTTTCTCTTTGCTCTGCGATGTATTTTTTACTGCTTGAAAACATGGTGTGTGGCGTGAGAGCAGCATTGCTTCTCGGACATAGCAACAGTAACTAAGGAAGGTAGGTTTTGCAAAAGGTCAATTGAACCAACTCAGCCAATGACCTAGATCACTGGTTCTCAACTCCAGTCCTGGGGACCCACTGCTTTGCACATTTTGTATGTCTTCCTTATTTAATGCACCTAATTCAGATCATCAGCTTGTTAGGTGAGTGCTCCATGAACTCAACTGAGTGCATCAGATGAAAGGGTTGACAACCACTGACCTAAATAATCATAAATAATAAGCTTCAACAAGCTAGAAAACATTTTAAACCAGCTACCATTAGAAGCTGGTCTGCCAGCCCTAATCACTGAGCAGAACAGTATGGTACAGTACAGTATGATTTGAGATGGTACACTCTAAACTGGCTTGCATTTCCACCACAAACAGTACCCTTACTTGATAAGAATGGTGTATGCTGGAAAGTAGCGATCAACGTCATTCTTGCACGAAGAAGAAAACGCAAAGTGGTCTGTGTGTACGTGTTTAAAAATATCCACCTTATTTTTCCCGTAAGAGCGGACTCTTACAGGAAATTTGTAAATTGTATGGGTCTGTCTTCTGGTCTCATCCACATCCAGCTATTTTTAGCTGTACAAAACAGCTCGATTTGCTGCTTGATATTGCAAATTGGTGTGTCTTACCATATTATTTTAATGTATTATCTTAATTATGAACACATTGGTTTGTAGTGCAGTTTTACCATTTACTGCACATTGTTATTCTTGTTCCCTATAGGCTTAAGCCCTGTTCACACCAAGAACGATAACTATAAAGATGACTATAAAGATATAGTTCTAAAAATCGTTCTCAATATTAAAGAATAGCAGAGTCCACAACACAGTTATAACGATAAAGAGGCTCAAGATGGTTTACAAGGTCAACCTTGACCCTACAAGTTATCAGTCTAACTAAACCCACTTGGACCAGCTAATCACTTTAAATGACCAGCTTAAACCAGCTAGAAGCTATGTAAAACCAACAATATCAGAAGCTACTCTCTACCAGCCCTAACCAGATTGATCAAGATGGTCTGCAAGGTTGACCTCAACCCCTGTAGCTGGTTGTCCACCTAAACCAGCTTTGCCCTGATTGTGATAAGCTTCAACCTGCTACCACGAGAAGCTGGTTTGACCTAAATTTTCCAAAGGGCCATTTTACACTTACTCATTCTTGCAAACCTTTATTCTTCAAAGCTGAACACAAGGGAGGTGAACCTGAAGTCCAACTGGCATAGATATGCATTGATATTTTCATGTTATTTCTCGATCTGATGAGCTTTGTTCATTCTGTAGCTTCTGGCAACGGTTTTGTCCCAGTCTGCCAAAGCAAAAGAACACCTGCTGGAGCAGACCAAGTCTTTGGACCACCCCTCTCACGCTTCCATCAACAAAGGTTAGTGGGAATTTCAAACAACTCTTTTGAGAAGAAATCACACGAGAATCTCTTGTCACAAAGAAGTCTCTCCATCCAAAATGTTTTATCTTTTTTGTTTTCACAAATTGGCTGCTTTTTCTGTGCCAGATGGTTGTACTAATAGCTGTGGGTGTAAGCATCACAAAGATCTGATTGGCTAAGAGGAGTAGTTGGTCAGAAAGCACAAAAGGGATTGGTTTGTGCAATAGCAGTGCTCCAATGTGTATGAGTGATCTCATGGTTCTTCTAGGACCTTCCTCACGCAGTCAGAGTTTGTCAAGCTGTCCACTTCATGAGCAGCCGTATGGGGAGGCGGTGTCCCAGAGGAAAGGGGAGGTGCTGCCCGAGGGGAAGGTAAGGAGACTCGTACTTCTCACTGTCCCCTTACCTTTCCCTCAAACAAGCAAACACTTTCTCACGCACACATACGCATGCATGCACTGGCATCTGCACATCCAGGATGCTTTCCCAGCACTTCCTCTCACAGCTGGCATCATCGGTATTACGTGCTCTCGGTTGTCGTCAGGACACGGTGAGTTGGCTTCTCCGCAGGCTTCCTTGCACACTGTCCTCAGCTTCAGGTTTCTGTCAGCCACTCTGTCTGATACTACTGTCTAATATTGACAGCGATTCCTTTCACTCTGATCTTTTCTGATCATTCATTTCATTTTCTTTGCTACATTTTGAAGTCCATTCCCATTTTTTGCCTTATTTGCAGTAATTTTCACCTTTTGATTTCTTTTCAGAGAGTACCCAACAATATAGACTTTTGATTTGAATGTGGAGTGTATTTTAGAGATGATATGGTAATGGCACATAATCAAGATTTAGTCTGTCCACACTGAGACTTGTGAGTGTAGAGGATATGAGACTATGACGTTGATATTTTCAAGAAAGGTGTATCAACACAAAATGAATATGACACTGTCTAGGTGTTATTATCCTTTATCCCTTGATGAGCTTGTATGTTGCAAACTGGTAATGCATATTTGACACTCGCCACTTTTGAAGTCATTTTTTAATTAGCTGAAATCAGAAATTACACTGTTTAGAGTCATATAACAGAGAAATTTGGCTGCCATATCTTCCCCAGCGGGACTTTGGAGCTGCTGAGTAGAGCTGCTCCATGCTGGACTTCTGGAATGAGGGCCATCTGTTCAAAACAGCCCTATTTTCTTTGCTGCCCATGTCCATTTTTGCCTCTCCTACACAGAGTTACAGTACATCCTCCTACTTTCAGGGAAATGGCATTCCAAAGCAGACACTCCTTTTTTTAACTGAACCATTTGGTTAATAAGAGCCTTTATTTGCTAAACCTTTGGCTCTTGTTGCCAGAGCAGGTACCTGGACCAAGAGCAATAATTTTTACTCCAGTATAATACCAAACAGAAGTAGGGGCAGGTTTTAATTATTTATGAACTAATAAAGTTTAGTGAAGTTGAGACATTGGTCACTGGGACTAATGTTTTCAGTTTGTTGGCCTGGGGTCTGGTTCATTTTCAGCCACAGGACCCAAACAATGATAGACTGCCACCTATCTTCTCTTCTAGAGCTCAGAGGCTGTTATCGAATGGCTGAGTGAATTTCAGCTGCAGGTCTACGCTCCAAACTTCATCAGCGCCGGCTATGACATTCCTACCATTAGCCGAATGACCCCAGAGGTAAGAGTTGTCCCACCCCCTTAAGCCACCCTGAACTATTCACATAACTCCCCTCTACCCTAAATGTAACACTCACAGGCCCACTCAAAGCACAGAAAAGAAGTGAAGCAACCAACAAATTATCCTCAAATTTTCAAATAAAATTGCTAACAATGTGCCAGAAGCACACAGGTTTTATGAGAGTTCGAATTTTGCCCATAGCAAGTTGGAAAATCTCAGCCAGAAAATGTGTTTGTCTTTTCCTACTATGTAATGTTGGTATCTTGATGAATTATATAATAACTTAAGCATATGTTGTGATTAATGTACATGTTGTTGTGAGCTACTGTATGTATTTTTGTGTATATGAATAAAATCAAAGGCAATTTAAACATCTCATAAACATATTTTGTAGTAGAATTATTAATGATCATTTCATGAATATTATGGAGTGTAAATATGTTACTAAGTCAAAAGCATTACTAAACCTGAAATTAATCTTTGAGCAATTGGAATTCCTGAAAGAAAGCTCATCTACTCACATTTAATTACATTAGACCACTGACTTCATAGGATTTACATAGTGTCATTGCTGAAAGCAGAATTAACTGGGGTGTTCTGTTGAAACACTGAGGACATGATCAATTAGGATATGTTTATATAATTATGTTTGGGGGTACTCTGAAAAGGCTTCTTTTCCTCACTTGTTTTATTTTATTTTGCATCTGCTTCTATCATCCTGGCACCTTTTGACAATCAGAGTGTTTGATATGTCTGATTTTAAGTGTTTTATCTTTTATGTGTATATGTAATTTTGCATATAATATTGTAAATTTTTGTGTAAATGTTCATATGCGCAGAATATATGCCACTTGGTTTAGTGTGTATGAAGGTTTTAGGGTGCTGAAATGTAATTGGCTTGTTTAGGGGCTCCTATATTTATTTTCAGGATTTAACAGCTATTGGAGTAACCAAACCAGGACATCGAAAGAAGATAACCTCAGAGATCAATAAGATCACTGTTAATGAGTGGCTGCCTGACCAAAAACCAGTGAGTTTAACACACAACCACACACACACATTCACACACATCCAGATGTTAATTTGTTAATTTGTAATTTAATCTACAGGCGAGTCTTGGAGAGTGGTTAGCTATGATTGGGTTGAGTCAGTATCACCAAGTCTTAGTCCAAAATGGATATGAGAACATTGAATTTATCACTGACATCACTTGGGAGGACCTTCAGGAGATTGGCATTACAAAACTTGGTAAGATAGATAGTGGACTGAGATCCATACTATTAACGTGATTTCACACACACAATCTTCTGTTCTTTCCACACTGCTTGACCATAGTGGTTTACTCTCTTTCTCTATCCAAATTTACCTAGGACACCAGAAGAAGCTTATGCTTGCAGTGAAGAAGCTGGCAGAGATCCAGAAGGCCTCTGACGGTCGCAACACATTGCGTAAAAAGCCCCCAGTCACTCAGGAGGTGATGGCTATTGAGAGCCCACCCCACGACAGAGGAGAGTGTATGTCCCCTAAACTGACCACGTTCCAGGACAGTGAACTGAGCGGGGAGTTACAGGCTGCTCTGACACGCCCTGCTGATGTGCAGGATGGCGCAGAAATGAGAACAAACAGCAACTTGGGAGCACAACACCGAGCCCGCAGTCTGCATGAGAACAGTATGAACAAGAGCCGAGACACAGAAGAGCCTAGTGGGCCACCCAAAAAGGAAGCACGTACTATGCGCCAGAGCAGCCAGGGGGGGCAGAGAAGTGTCTTATCGGCACAGCCAAAACCACGTCAGTCTTATCCCCAAGGTACAGTACCACCCTATACTCCACCACAAACGCCCACCAAAACAAAGCCTCCCACCTCACAGATGGTGAGCAACCCACCGAGTAAACAAAAACCTAGCTCTCAGCTGCATCAGCAGACCGAAAAGCCCATGACATCTCGTGCTCACCCCCAATCCCCCACTCTAAGGTCCCATCCACACCCAGCAGCCCAGCTTGTGGAAACTAAGGAGGCTGCACCTCAAGGACCTGCTGTCTCAGTACCACTCCTGTGCCTGCCTCCAGAAGTCGACGAAGCTTGTGATGAATATGGTCTGCCTAAGAAACGTGCCCACAGCCTGAATCGCTATGCTGTGTCTGATGGTGAACAGGAGCGGGACGAGCTAAATGTGCCAGATTCAGGAGGAAAGTATGCCACAGTACAGAACCGGGTGGGTCGCAGCAACTCAATGAAAGGGCAAGCAGACACAAATGTCAACCGAAGCCAGTCCTTTGCGCTCAGACAGAAAAAGAAGGGTCCTCCTCCACCTCCCCCCAAACGCTCTAGTTCAGCCATCTCAAGCTCCAGTAGTAATCTGACAGAAGTGCCCAAGAAGACAAGCAGTGGACCTCTTCTGGAGGTCCCCTACCAACCACAAAGACGTGCAAGCGACCTGGGTGGCACTGTAGACACAGGCAGTGCCGGTAGTGTGAGGAGCATTGCAGCCATGTTGGAAATGTCCTCCATTGGAGGGGGTGCAAAGGGTCTCGCTTTACAGAAGTCTGCAGGTCACTATCTGCTGGTAAGTTGGTTGTCATTGTGTCTTTGGGATGATACTTACAGTGGGGAAAATATTTATTTGATCCCCTGCTGATTTTGTAAGTTTGCCCACTTACAAAGAAATGAAGGATCTGTAATTTATATGGTAGGTTTATTTAAATGGATAGAGACAGAATATCAACCAAAAAATCCAGAAAAAACACATTATATAAAGGGTAGAAATTGATTTGCATTTCAGTGAGTGAAATAAGTATTTGATCCCCTACCAACCAGCAAGAATTCTGGCTCCCATAGATTGGTTATGTGCCCATGTAGAACACAGATTAGTCCTGCCACTTTAAGAAGTTACTCCTAATATCAGCTCGTTAGGTGTATAAGACACCTGTCCACACAATCTGTATCTTCCATTCCAACCTCTCCCACCACCATGGGTAAGACCAAAGAGCTATCAAAGGATGTCAGAGACAAGATTGTAGATCTGTACAAGGCTTGAATGGGCTACAAGACCATTAGCAAAAAGCTTGGTGAGAAGGAGACAACTGTTGGTGCGATTATTCGGAAATGGAAGAAATACAAAACAACCATCAATCGGCCTCGGTCTGGAGCTCTGTGCAAGATCTTGCCTCATGGGGTCAGAATGATCATAAGAAAGGTGTGGGATCAGCCCCGAACTACACGGGAGGAGCTTGTTAATGATCTTAAGGCAGTTGGGACCACAGTCACCAAGCAAACCATTGGTAGCACACTACGCCGCAATGGACTGAAATCCTGCAGTGCCTGCAAGGTCTCCCTGCTCAAGAAGGCACATGTACAGGCCCGTTTAAAGTTTGCCAGTGAACATCTAAATGATTCAGAGAAGGCTTGGGAGAAAGTGCTGTGGTCAGATGAGACCAAAATTTAGCTCTTTGGCATTAACTCAGCTCGCTGTGTTTAGAGGGAGAGAAATGCTGACTATGACCCCAAGAACACCATCCCTACAGTCAAGCACAGAGGTGGAAACATTATGCTTTGGGGATGTTTTTCTGCTAAGGGTGCAGGACAACTTTACTACATTAAGGGACAAATGGACAGGGCCATGTACTGTAAAATCTTGGACAGAGACCTCCTTCCCTCAGCCAGAACACTGAAGATGGGTCATGGATGGGTCTTCCAGCATGACAATAACCCAAAACATACCGCCAAGGCAACAAAGGAGTGGCTCAAGAAGAAGCACATTAAGGTCATGGAGTGGCCTAGCCAGTCTCCAGACCTAAATCCTATAGAAAATCTGTGGAGGGTGCTGAAACTTTGAGTTGCCAAACGACAGCCAAGAAACCTTAAGGATTTAGAGAGGATCTGTATAGAGGAGTGGATCAAAATCCCACCTGAGATGTGTGCAAACCGAAAAGCCCATGACATCTCGTGCTCACCCCCAATCCCCCACTCAAAGGTCCCATCCACACCCAGCAGCCCAACCTGTGGAAACTAAGGAGGCTACACCTCAAGGACCTGCTGTCTCGGTACCACTCCTGTGCCTGCCTCCAGAAGGCGACGAAGCTTGTGATGAATATGGTCTGCCTAAGAAACGTGCCCACAGCCTGAATCGCTATGCTGTGTCTGATGGTGAACAGGAGCGGGACGAGCTAAATGTGTCAGATTCAGGAGGAAAGTATGCCACAGTACAGAACCGGGTGGGTCGCAGCAACTCAATGAAAGGGCAAGCAGACAAAAATGTCAACCAGACCAACTACAAAAAACGTCTTACCTCTGTGCTTGTCAACAAGGGTTTCTGCAGTACTAAGTCATGTTTTGCTTGGGGATCAATTACTTATTTCACTCACTGAAATGCATATCAATTTCCAACCTTTATATAATGTGTTTTTTCTGAATTTTTTGGTTAGTATTCTGTCTCTATACATTAAAGTAAACCTACCATAAAAATGACAGACCCTTCATTTCTTTGTAAGTGGGCAAACTTACAAAATCAGCAAGGGATCAAATAAATATTTTCCCCACTGTAGTATTTATCATAGAAATGTATTTTGGCAATATCTAGTTCAGTAAAACAAGATTGTTTCTCTTCAGGTGGGTTCTGCAGGAGGAAAGCAGCGTGATGCCATTGGTTTGGATGGAGAAGTAGTGAACCGTCGCAGGACTATTAGTGGGCCGGTCACTGAGTTAGTAGCAGCTGCTAAGCGAGGACCACAGCCGGAGCCAGTCCAGGATAGACAACGCAATGAAACCCAGCCAAGCTCTAGTGGGAGCTTAGCAGAGAACCTTCCATTTGCTGAGGATGGAAACCTCACTATCAAACAAAAACCTAGACAGAGCAAAGATGAGACTGAGGAGGGACTAGAAATGTCATACTCTTTACCCCAGGAGGACCCTTCACCTGTGGATGCCACAGCCTCGCTGAAAAGGACGGTCCAGAGCACCAAGCAGCAACCAAATGGCACCAAGTTCCAACTCACAGAGTCAAATACAGTTAAGCGCCGCCCCAAGAACAAAGACAAAGATACAGAAGAACTCCAGGACGGGCAGATGCCTGTACCATATGAGAATGGAACTGGCACCATTAAAAGGCGCCCTGTGTCAGAGGTGACTGTTTCAGAGCAGCCCAGGCCACAGGAACATCCTGAGAACTCGCCTCGTCGGGACAGTGCAGACCTGGAAGGCCATGTTACTGAGAGTGCCCCTCGTAAGTCCGTCAAACCTCCGGTGTCCCCCAAACCTGTTCTGGCCCAGCACATGAAGAAACAAGGACCGCCGGCTGCCATCACCAAGAAAGCCCCATTTCCTGGACCAACTGGGGCACCTGGCAGCCCAGGTACTACACAGTGTGGCCCTTTCACTTGCCCTGTCTTTACACAATTATGTGAGTATCCCGTAAAACCCTGTAGCATTTAGACCTTGTTGCATCAAATTCTGCTCAGTCTCTTTTCCCATCTCTCTCCCTATCTATTTTTCTTCTATTTACAGTTGAAGGAAAGAAAGTACCTCCTCCAATTTCACCGAAACCTACACCTCCTCCCACAGCTCCCAAACCATCCAAAAATGTTCTGCAGTCTTTAAATGCGACAACTAATCCCACTCCCACGCCCTCTCCAGCCAAGCAGACTGTCACCAGAATGGACAGCACAGCTTCTGCTCAGAACAACCCCCCTGTCAAAGCTACAACCCCACCAGCCTTGAGTGCGCAGACTCCACACACACCCCAGTCTCCTCACACCCCACAGACACCTCAAACACCCCAAACCCCACAGACACCCCAAACTCCCCAGACATCAGGTCCCCCAACCCCCATCCCTACACCACCACCTGTGAAGCCCCCTCGCTCCTCAATCAGTGGGGTGTCCATGGACAGTTCAGCTGGATCAGCGTTTGTCGCAGGGGTAGTAACAGTAGATGCAGTGCACCAGAAGATAGAGGAGACCAGTGCCTCACTGGCTGCAGCCCTGCAGGCAGTCGAAGAGAAGATCAAGGAGGATGGGCAAAAAGAGTGAGTGTCAAGAAAAAATGTTTTCAGTGACATTCCTGTAGGAATCTTAGCATTTAATTTCAAGTAGTTTCTAACTTTTTTTTCTAGTCTCAAGTCCTTCAAATCAAGTCAGCAGTTTTGAGGCCACATCTGTGGTTATTAAGAAGCAAAGACTTTAAAGTAGGAATGCCTCGAGTCGATCTCAAAGATGATTGGGCCGATTAAGCGGTTTTTAACTGATCGGTATTGGCTATCCTGAGCCTGATCCTTATTTTATATCAGCTGTCATGCTGGTTTTGTGCAGTAGGTGGCGACATGCACCTTGTGGCAGGCTTGCCAACCTCCATTAAAATAAAAAGACGCCAAAATGTGCGTGATTTGCGAGAAACAATGAGGTCTGTTCCAATGCATTCGATCTTCCATGTTTAACATTTTTGATGTGCACTTTAGTAACAAAACACTAGAAATTTAACTTATTTATTTACCGTTTACTTTTAACTGCCATCAGACTGTCTGAGACATCGCTGTCATAACGTGTTGCTTTGGGTTGCGTCTTGCTTCGGACTTGACTGACAGACTGGCATTCTGACACTGCAAGCTTCATGCTTTCTAACCTTATCTCCATTTTCGCATGGTACATACATTTGAGCCCCTGTGACTGAGAAACTCTCTGCACATCCATGTGTACATTGGATTGATTTTAATAACTTTAATTTACTTGAAATGTGCCCTAAGCACTAGGAAAATACTAGTATCGGATTGGGACTTTGTATCGACAGATACTCAATATTCAATGACTCGGATCAGGGGCACAAAAAACCTGATTGGGACATCCCTACTTGAAACACTTTTTCACCGTCAGGTTGAGTACAGTGAGTGATGGTATCAGGATACTATAGTAATTTAAATATGTTTGATTTTCAGAACTGGCTATAAAATGTTATCAAACCAAATTTTATAATTAAGGGCAAATTCTTTTAAACTTTTGAACTTTTCTCTTAAATTCACCACTGGGGATGTGTTGACCGAAGAAATCTATTCGTGTCACTTGCAGCCACATTTTTTTTAATTCCTAAATTATATTTAAGTGTGTGTGTGTTTTGATCCACAGCTCATTGGCGGAAAACAAGAGCACAGTGAGCATCCTAGACGACATCGGCAGCATGTTCGATGACTTGGCCGACCAGCTGGATGCCATGCTGGAGTGAAGAACACAGCCTGTGTCTCTGTGGCACAACCTCAGGGCCCCTGGAGAGCACAAGGGCACAATGACCAACAACAAACCCACCTATCCCTTCCTAATCCTCATCCCTGGCTCCTCTAACCCCCCTTTTCTCCTCCCCCTTCCCCGTCGCCATGAAACGCCTATCTCTCCTCTCTCCCTCCGAGTTGGTTTGCACAAACCCGAGCTGATGTACCTCAGGACTGGGCAGAAGGCCATCCAGGGCTTTAAACATCAAAGACAGAGCAGAGGGTGGAGAGCAGAGGTTGGGTTTTAATACATAAAGCTCAACTCTCTGTCAATGAAATATCTCTATCTACCATGAGCAATGAGTAGTAAAATAATACGAAAACAATAATAACTGTAAATGAAATAATAGTATGGTATGTGTATATTGTAAGCATGAGGAAAGTTTGTATCTTTAAAGAAAAAAATCTCATAGCGAGAGTCATGCATTAGTACAGTTATATATACATATATATAAATAAATATAAATATTTTATGTTTTTATTTAATGTTCAATGGTACATACAGTGTTGAAACATTAAGAAATCTATAAACTTTGATGACAGATATGTGGATTTTTCTAAGACTATATTGAAGTAAAAAAAAAAAAAAAGATTAATAAACATCCTGTATGCTTGGCTGTGCTCTGCTGAAGAGTGTTGTGGGCTGTGTTGAATGTAGTGAAGTGACTGAAGTGGCTGTTTCACCCCCTGCTCTGTGCGTGCTCTGGGATCCTGCTCTGTGCTGCTGTGACACTTTATGTTTCCACTCACGTTCTGCCTGTGTGAACTCATACATTCCTGCTCCTGCACAGCCTTCCTCCTTCACCTGCCCTCTTTCTCCTCCTGCCCTCATCATGTGGTGTGTCCTGTGTGCCTTAATATGAGAGGTGACCTCAGTGCTTCTAACACACACAAGCAAACTGGTTCAAACTGAGAAAGGTCCGGTGTCCATGTGGGAGGCATTACCCTGTGTGCTCTGATTTGGAGAGGAGTGACCTTATTCTTGGACATCTCCATGCTTCAGTCATCTGCAGCAAGGTGATAAACAGTTTAGGCCTTGAAGTCGACATGAATTGTCAGTTTACTTCCATGATGTGATGTATTTCCAGGATATGCAAGGAAACATTTTAAGGAATGCAGTTGACTGGATGATGAATGTAGGCACTGGATACCAGAATAGCTATTGGTTAGTATTATGCAATAGCCTGTGTGGCCTATGTAAAGTGCAATGATGAATTGTTCAAAATGAGACCAGGATCATGCATCTAATAGGGTTATGTTGACTTTGACTATATGAGTGACCTCAGAAACACAGGCGATAAAAGGGTCCATTGAAGGTTGACGGCTTGCAGAAGGTGAGACGTCAGGAAGCACAAAGTGAGGAAGTTGCAAATGTGTGTGTGTGTGAGTTGCATAAAACAGGAATCTAAAAGAAACATGCATGTACAGACTGACAGTGAACTAACAAGGATTTCGCAAATGTTGATGTGGCTTGATGCTCAGTATTTCCACCTTCCCAAGGAATCTTCTTAGCTTAAGGGTCTGTGAGTTTGGACAGGTGTAGTTCCATTGGAAGCCTGCATGCAGTCTAATCTCAGCACATCGCTCAGCGGCTGTTTAAGGGTGTGAATGTACCATGGTGTGCCTGCTTTGTTTTGCATTCCCCCCCAATATCATCCAGACAGATATTTCCTTAATGACCAAAGTAAGAACACCAGTCCAAGATGCAGTTAAGCTTGGGTCCATAACTTATTCTGAAAAACATAGCAGTATCTAGGTTAAGCATATTCACTTTATAGGGACACATTGAGGGTAGACTGAGTGATGCTTTTACAGTTGTAAAGTTTGGTCTCTGTGGACATAAGATGTTTCCAGATGCCATGCTCTCTCATTTATAGTGGGAGTGCAGTTCACTGTTATGACAGCACCGGTCACAAGTGAACCTCTTGCAAGCCTCTGAATGTCATTATCTCATTGCCAGCAAACTCAGTCTCTCATTATCTTTAACTGTCTGTGTTGCCATGACAATCTGCCTGCTCATTTTTAGAATCGTCACAGTATCAAAATGATCTTAAATGTAATTAAAGAAAGGGCCCAAAGGAAGGGGACACAAGCAAGAAAAGTAGTTGAGTAGGTCCCACAATGCTTTACACACTTTCAGTAGCTCCATATATGCTTAACCCCTTCTCCGGTTCTCAGAAGAATATTTGTAATATTTAAGTTATGAACAGAGATTATTATAGATGTTTTCAACAAGTATTTAATGATGAAGCATCAAGGGGGCTTGTTGATGAAACTGCAAATATTTGAGATAAAAGCGTTTTAAATGAATTGTAAATGGTCATTTTTTTTAGAACTTGTTTTCTTTTTTAAGGTAGCTTTTTGTGATAAGTTTTTTGACTGCCATGTCTTCTTATTGAATAAGTTGTATATTATGCAAATGTTTTTTTGTTTTTTTTTAAACATGTATGTGCCTTGCTTTAGTTCTTTTCATTTTGTTTTTCATGTTTAAACAATGTTTAGAGGATATGTGGCCGGTCTTTGTCCATCAGATGTTCAGAATGATATCCCTTTTTGTTGCGGTCTGCTCTGTGGACAGAGCGCAGATGTCTGGCATGGGAATGGCTTTTATAAAAGCTTTATCATGCTCATCGCTTCAAAGAACTGGGTGTCGATCCAGTGTTAATTGAGTTGTTACGGCCCTGTCCCCCTTCTTCTGTATATATAGCTGGATGTTTGTCACTGAATCTTCATCCTTTTTTAAAAACTTGTTTTCGCCACTTTAAAATTCTCATTCCGTCATTTACGTATTGTCATGTTTGCTTGTCTTTTTTTAATGCCAGTGGGGGGAAAAAACAATGGAAAATAAGGAAATTCTGAAAACACTTGGTGCAAGATGTTATTTAATAATGGAAGCTGTTTTCAATTCCATCCTATTTGCAGAGACATTTAAAAAAAAAAGACAGAAAAAAGAAATCTGCACTGCTCAGTGTGTGCAGGCTGTATATTGTGTTGATGTTCTGCCATTGACTTGTATGAGACCTGCTGTGACTGGCATTGGGAACAGTGGTGTGCTTGCAGTGACTGCATCAACAGCCACCTGCTCTAAATAAACATTATATACAAACACTCTCATAGCCGTCCAATTACTGAACACCAACAAGACCAGCTGGAAACGCCATAGTGTTTCATTAGTTAACATATAAAATACTAAGTACTCCTCAAAAAAAAAAACTAACAAGCTTGTACCAAAGGGCCACACAGCCCTTGGCAGGTTTATTTCTCAACTCAAAATGCATTAAGGACACTAGAGGGAGTCAATGCCATTTTATGTGTGAGTAAAAGACTCCAATTCACTCAATACAAGCATTAAAAGTTTATGTATTTTATACAAGTAACTTATCAGTTGGAACAGAGTCTCAAGCTCATATCCTCTCTCAGCTTAATGAGGGGGAAAAAAATTCTGCTGAAATCTTGTCCTAAATGTGTAGAGCGGGATCGAGTTGCTCTATGCCACAAAAAGGCACTTTGATATCCAAAATAGCAGCTGTTTTTATGCCTTTGGTCTTGGATTAGCATCGACTTATCTAGCACACTTCAGGTTAAATGGACAGTTCACCCAAAAATGAAAGTTCTGTCATTTTACCCATTTCACAAAGGTTTTGAACAATTTTGGTTACCATACTTGGTTACTTACTTGCATTGTATGGACAAAAAAAACATTTATAAAAAATATATTCCACAGAAGAAAGCAAGTCATACAGGTTTGGGACAACATGAAAATTAGTAAAATATGACTAATTTTAGATGATTCTTTTTTTGGGCAAATATTCAGTTTAAACTGAGAGAGGAACTCAACTTCACATTAATGCAACACAGTGTTCTCTTCCCCTCCATTGACCTCTTCAAAGTTATGCTGGGATGCTCAGTGATAATGAAATAAGTGCTTTACGCTCAAACGAATTACTTATTCAGTTCAAAATTGTTTAGTAACTAGCATGAATTACATTATAAAAATCTTACTAGATTTGCATGGGCAAAATCTGGCTTCCACGGCAAACATGGAAGCACGCATGAAGCAATTGCACCTTTGGTAAGGAAACATCACATTATTTACACAAAATCATGATGGTTGAGTAGGTCATTACAGCGTCATACAAAGGTTTCACATCAGTCAACAGGCAGTTAGAAAATATCTGAGCCGTTCTGGGCACTCAGTTGGCACTGTCAAATCGGAGATAAAAACATGGGTACTGTGTTGTCCAGAACAATGCTTTGCTGTTTCAGGCCCAAGTTGGTGTAGTGTAGGTCTTCATTCAGCCCTAGGATGATGGTCGCTCCATGCATCTCCACTGGCGTCAGACTGAAGTTTAGGCACTCACTCAGTCGTGAGACTGCAGCTCATGAAGGTCAAAGTTCAACACTCATCGCTGAGGCCACTGACGCAGCAACTTTTCCATGGACTGCAGGGAACATGAACTTAGACTGGAAGTCTTACCAAATCTAAATAATACTTTCATAGGAAACGATCGTGTGTGAATACATAAAAAAACAGTGTTGTCATGTTTATGACGAATGTTGGCGGTCCGCTGGGTCTTCATAAATACTGAAGGTTTGGAGGTTCTGTTTGCGGTCAAGAGGTGTCTGGTAAGAGGAAAGCAAACGAGCAACATCCATCCAGCACATGAAGCAACAGTTTACTGCAAAATTAACAAGGTACAGACGCCCAAGTCCATAGGGTACAGAATAAAAACATTTCTGGTCCAACGCATGTTGTAATGTTTTCTTGAATAATATTCTTATTCATACTATAAGTCTGTGCATCAGAGTCCATGTAGTTTCTGAGTTCCAGGAGATTAGAGACACATTACTCAACATGTTGACAACTAATAATGATTAGCGGTCACGTTTAGCATGTCCACACCTGAGAAGAGAAAACAGAATAAATTGTTAGAGCTCATACAGTGAAAGATATGATTCCAGTAGAAAAGGTTCAAGGAATAGTGTACATGGACTTGTTTTAAATTAATGCTCTTCTTTTGAACTTTCTATTCAAAGAAAAAAATAAAATAAAAATAAAAAATATTAAAGGTGGGGTAAGCGATTTTTCAAAAACACTTTAGAAAACTGATTCGGGCCCACTAGCAAAACAAACTTGTAGCCAATCAGCAGTAAGGGGCGTGTCTACTCATGATGTGGAGGAGAGAGCGTTCAGTGCACAGGACGAACATTAGCGAGCCGAGCGACAGAAAGATAGAGATGGCGGATCAAAAAAACAAGAGGAAAACGTCTGCGGAACAAAAGGAGGCTTAAGGCAATAAGGCAAGAAGCAGGACCCGTGTAAATATCGGATCAGCTTTCCAGCGCTGGAGACAACTCAAGGAGCGGAAGGACTGCGATCGGACGGCGAGGTTGCTTTGTTTCTTCTTGATAGGTGAGTAACACCATGTCTGGGCCGCAAAAGCTAAAGTCTGTCAAGTACACTGGACGTGACAAAGCGACCATTGAAAATCATTTGAAATTTGTGTCAATACGTCATGAATGGAACGCAGCAGCAGTTTTCTGTCGGGGATTTCTGCGTTTTCGCATCCATAGCAAGCATTTTGATAGGAAAGGATGACGAATACGAAAAAACGAGAGAGAAAAAACGCATAAGAAAATTCTCGGTGTGCAAGGACCTTAATGATGCTGAAAATTCAGCTTTGCATCACAGGAATAAATTTCATTTTAAAATATAAAAGTTAAAAATGTAATAATATTTCACAATATCACTGTATATTTGATCAAATAAATGCAGACTATGTGAGCATTAAGAGACTTCTTTCAAAAACTTTGTTTAAGTCTTACCAACCACAAACATTTGAACAGTTGTGTACACATCATTTAAAGTACAAAGAGGTAGCCCATATCTTGGCAAGCTACAGTTTGAAAGCAGCGTCCCCGAACTCATTGTGCGAGTCTCTGACCTTTACAGTGCTGTCTACAGCTCCAGAGAAGAGTCTTCCTCTGGACACAGCGAGCGCCGTCACACTACCCTGGTGCCGCAGCAGAGTCTGGGTGCAGATCATGTTGTCCATGCTCCACACCTGCACAGGTACAACAATCAATGCCCAAAAGAGGTGGCACAAATCCCCATACTTCATACCCCAAACCCAAGCCTTGTCCTTACCCTAAGGGAGCGATCATAGGAGGCACTGAACACTTTGGTCTGATCGGGGGTTGAGATGACGGCCAGGGCATACACTGTGCCCACGTGGCCCGTCAGCGTCCGCACCTGCTCTTTGGACTCAATGTCCCAAACCTTATTCACAGGGAACGAGGAGAAATCACAATTTTAATAGTGTCCTGACATTTTCAGGTTTCCATGATCATTACCCTTGCAATTAAAGCTCTGCAGGGCGTAAGAGATTAATACTACTTACATGAATAAGGTTCTCGTAGGTGCCACAAACTATATGGTGATTGGTGACTGCAATGGAGTACACACTGCCTCCAGATGTCTGGAGCACATGGACACACTCCAGAGAACGGATGTCCCAGATCTGAGGGGAAATCCACAAAAATCCATTTCATTTAGTGACACTAGATAGGTTCTGCATGAGACATTAAAGGGGTGGTTGATTGCGATTTCACTTTTTTAATGTTAGTTAGTGTGTAATGTTGCTGTTTGAGCATAAACAATATCTGCAAAGTTACGAAGCTGAAAGTTCAATGCAAACGGAGATATCACTTTTAAAATTCTGGAAGTTTAATGCCTACAAAAACGGCTGGTAGGGACTACAACAAGTTACTTTCCGGGTTCGTAACAAACCCAGATAAACCCGCCCTCGGGAAAAGGCAGCAAAGGGGGCGAAGCCATGCTGCGCTGCTTTAGAGAAGAGGAAGAGAAAACTAGAGGTGCACGTAAAAATCTATTCATATATGAATCGTGATTCTGTCTTCTAACGATTCTAATGGATTCACAAGTTTCAAAATCAATGTCCTAAAGCAGCGGTTCTTCATACTGTTCCTCGCGTCCCCCTGCTCTGCACACGCTCTGCATCTCTCTCTCATTCAGCTCAGCTCCAACAATGAACTGTTACAATTATACACTTATTTTCACATAGTTATGAGAAGCGTTAAACATGGACACATGCAGTTGCCGTACTGTATTAAAGCTTTAATCAGGATAAAACCGTATATTAAAAGCTAACATAAGCAGTAGCATTTACAAATAACAGCGTATCTAAAAGTATGAGCCAACAACAAACAAAAAACATAGGCCTACCATTAAAAGCCGTACTTGCACAGGTTCTGCACGATCCTCTTCAATAATATCCTCTGCTTCTCAATCGGGCTCAAACTGATAAGCGATATTAACGATGCCATTGTTTACAATACAACCGGAGCACATGCCGCTGAGGTGAGGGCCGGGACATTTAGACGTGTACTAGAGGCGGTTTAGCCAATCACAACACACTGGGCTAGCTAACCAATCAGAGCCCATCGCCTATTTCTGAGGGAGGGGCTTCATAAAAGCAGGAAATGATCAACATGTTTCTCAGAGAAGGGACAGAGTGGTGTGGAATAAAAGTAAATTGTGAAAAATAATTAGACTGCACCCCATAAACACAATCAAGCCTAGGAAAAAAAACAGTGAACCACCCCTTTAAAAGAATGTGTCCAAAAATATACAAATAAATAAATATATATATACACATACACACACACGTATGAAAAATCAACAGCCAAATTACTGGTGGAGAACCACAGTACACAATCCTGTAAAGAGATCAACCAATTAGAGAAGTCATTGTTTCCATGAAAATGAAATGAGAAGAGTGCAAAAAAAGTGGAACGTGAATGATGTAATCAAGTCAGTCTCCCTACACTCTCAATTTAAAACTTGAATATTTGTATACATTTCAATATTCAACAATATATTTTGTATTCTGTACTCGTGATCAATGACTATAAGTTAATAGTTTATATTGCACAACATTTTTATTGCATCTTTCACAATGCTTTTATGGGCTGTGTAGCTCATTGTCACACTTCTTTTTTTTTTTTAAACCTTTTTTCCCTTCATTTTTCAAAAAGTACTTTTTGTTCAAATTAAAGGTTGTAATGTGATTAATCTCAGAGTTATTTTGTTTGGTTCATTACTTTAACTCGCTATAATTCTTTTTTTAAATCACTATGGAAGCAATGAATGAGAATTAGTCCACATAGTTCGCTAAAAAAAGCAGTGGTCGCTGTAGCACTCTATAGTGATGGAGGAGCGTTTCTATTTATTTGTTCTCTCTCTGTGAGCATTTGTAGCAGTCTGTAGTCAGCTTCCTGTCAGAGATCTCTGGAGTCTTAATTAGGCAACTTGAGACAACAAGCAGCTTTGGTCTGTCTTATCTGGTTTTACAAACAACTCCGAGAACTGTTCTTTTTTTTACCAGTTAGACTGAACAGTAAAGGAACTAATGAGAACAGCTTCAAATCTGAAAACCTAACATTACTGTTTCAGAATTTATATATATAAAACAGGGCCATTTAAAAAATGAGGACAGAATCACGGAATACATTACGCTATATATCTTAATTTTTAAGATGCTGCAAGGAGTATGTAAACTTATGAGCATGACTGGATGAGAAAGCTGACCATCATTATTCAATATGTATATGGTCCTTTATGATGAAGTCTGGGCGTTCCTGAAGCAGTTCAAAGTTTAACACTTCTAACCTTTATGGTTTGATAAGACCCGCTGTACAGATGATTCTGAGAAGCGACCAGAGCTCGAACCCAGTGATTCAAGCCAGTTAGTTCCTTCTTTAGCTTCAGCTCTGTGCCCACAATATCCCACACCTACAGAGGGAGAGAGAATGAGAGAGAAAGATGTCCAATCACTTGAAGAACACTTAGAATTGGTAAACTGGAAAGTCCCAGGGAGATGAGATCATTCTACTTTTAAGCCTCCACTTCCTCATTCCTCCCACACATCACCATGGTGATACGAGCTCAGCATGTGCTCTTCTGACGGACTCTCAGAGCCAAGTGGATCTAATTCTGCTCCACTCGTGCCTCAGTAACTTAAGTCTGTGCTTTTCTCTTCTCTGCTGGAGCACCGATTGCATCCTCCACATCACTTTAGGAAAACCGTACACAGCTAACGTGCACATCAGCAAATGGGGCAGAATAAAGCTCAATATTAGCTGCTTGATTGGGCTTGTGTCTGTAGACACGCACATCATCTCTTCAACAGACACCACTGACCTTAATGGCTTTGAGAGAGCCGCTGAATAGCATGTTGTGTGAGGACACCAGAGTGCACACTGGGTTGTCATGTGCTCGGATGGTGTTCACTTTCTGCAGGGTCTGAATATCCCAAACCTGTAGGAGAACAAGCACATGTCTGCATTAGATGCACATAGACCATGTCATGCACAGTATGATTCCTCTGAAAAATGTATTTCAGGAACACTCACAATAATGGTGCAGTCAGCTGAGCCACTGTAAAGCTTGTTTCTGCAACAGAAAGGAGAAAAGAACATGAAACGACATCTGCAACCCATTTTACTTTCACAATCCTTTCCATTGTCAATTTGTTAATTTATTTTTACAGTTCATTTGTGTAATTTTTTGATAAACCTAAAATTTAAAAAAAAATAATACTTCTTGAAAACCTAAACATTTATTTGTAACATTGTTCATATTTATAACAATTAAAAATATATTTATATATTTTTTCTTTGTTTAAATATTCATGTCAGTTCAAAACCCTCAAAATGCTTACCCCTGAATGCACAATGCCAACACTATGCCATCATGGCCCTCAAGGGTCTTCTGGCACTTATATGTGGTGCATGTGTCCCAAACCTATATGGAGCATAGAAGTACAGGCAATTTATACAAATGAAGAGGGATGCACATAAACCAAAGCAACAGAAAGCTGATGGGAGGTTAAATTACCTTGATGGACTTATCTGATGACCCACTAAAGAGAAGATCACCAGTAGAATAGACACACAAACACCACACTGGACCCTGGTGTCCCACAAAAGTACCCTTGCATTTGAAGATCTGCTGGGGATCGTAGGCTACAAAACATTTCATACAGTCAAGACAATGACATATCTCATTATCCTCACAGAAAGTAGGAGTATAAATGAGGAAGAGACACTCACAGCCCAGTATACCCATATTGAGCCTGGCATTGATGTGAGACAGTTCATCCTGCAAAAGGAGGGATGGGTTAGAAGGCTCTTAATACTAAACCACCACAGTTGTACATCTTGATTTGGTAAAAACCAGAGTGAAGATAGACAAACATTCAGCATGGAAGCATCTCGTCTGAACTCCATCAGATCTTCACTGAGTTTACTCTGGTTCTCATCCAGCACATCTGCCATATTAGCACAAGAAAGGCCCAACAAGATGAACATTCATGCATGTTTTGGCCTAAAAACTGCAAGTAGTTAAGAGTTAGTTTCCTCACCGAACTTGAGTTCCAAGTTCTTCTCCAGCTGATCTAGTTTCTCAGAGAGTTTGCCCAGCATGGAGCGCAGGAACGAGATGTCCTGGTCCTTCTGCGCCAGTGTCACCTGCATCTCATGGAATCTGTCATCCGTCTGCTGGAGAAACTCCTTCAGCCCCTCGAACTTACACACCTCCAGGTGCGTCTCATATGTGTCCTGATTCCCGATGAAGGTGCAACTTTAAATTTAAAAAAAAAAGGTTAAAGGTTAAAAGATAAAAGTATTTTATGTCCTCATCTATGGAACTGAAGGAAAGATTGTTAGCTTTTCCAAACAGCCATACCCATATTTAGAGTGAGGGCACTTAATGTGTTCACACTCTTTCAGATGGGCCTCCAGGTTCATGGTGAGCAATGGAGGGCAGTTGGGGTTGTTGGGACAGCGAACAGGTCTGTAGTCACAGCTTAGTTCATGATCTCTGTCACACAAAATCCTAAGTCATTACACTCCATTTGCATGACTTATGACTATGTCGCAACAATAGAAATTAAACGCTGATATTGTGAAATCCAATGAACCGGTGTACTCACTTCCTGATGCTAAGCTTGATGGTGAAAGGACAGCCAAGCGGGTCAACCTCAAAGGCACCGGGTTTGCCCGAGGCAGCTGGCTGACAGCCGTACTTGCAGTGGATGAAAAGCTCTCCGATTTGCTCGGCCACCGCAATGTTATTCACGACCACTGTGAGCTTGGAATTGTCCACGGGGCATTTCTCTGTAGAAACACAGGTTATTGGCAAATGTATGTATGTTGAAAACATAGCTCAGACCAAGAGCATGAAATGATTGATTCAGCATGGAGAGGAAATGAAACAGGAACTGAGCTAGAGACCTGCACTTGGTCCAAAATTAACTTTAAGGCACTTGTTCCAACGGCGAGCAAATTTGGAAATAAAAAAAAATATATTCAAACAAATTTCATTAAGTATTCAGACCCCCTCATTTTCTTTCACATTTTACGTTGCACCCTTCTCCAAAAAATTTATTTTTCTCTGTGAATTTAAAATGATTAACCTCACAAAAAAATAAACCTTCAAAACTGATTAAGATTGGCATTGTTTCATTATGATTTAATATAAAAAATATTATACACGTGTTGCCACATGCGGTTCTAGATGGATACGTTCTAGGCATCCTCGATGGTAAGTTTTCCCCTCAGATGACATTTGATGAATGATTGACAACGGATGTCTTCTGCCGTAGATATCAGATCATATCAGATTTTCACTCCATGATTATTGTGGCCAAAATATTTCACAACAACATTACTGTGATAGAATCTTTGACCAAAAGAATAATGCTGTTAGTCAAATTCATGTTTATTTTGTGTTTTCTCTTTTTTTATTGGCCAATGAATCACACTTAAAATATAAGTCCAGGAAAGCGTAGAGAGAGTTTGTAACCATAATTGCACAAAAGCATCCAAAAAGTGCTTCCTTCCTCACTACTGGCAGCAGCGGTCATCACGGGAAAGGTGAAAGCAAGACATATGTTTAGAGTAAAAATGCTCTCCTTACCTGAGGTCAAGGCACATCGCCTGCAGAATGTGTGCTGAGGTGACAAAGGAAGAGAAAAGAGACCACAATGAGAGCGAATAAAAGCTGAATTTTCATTTTCATCTACTCAGCTATTTGAAGTGTAATTCATCTCTCAACAGACACTTGTACTGTGGTGTCCAACAGCCTGACAGTGCCTTAGGAAACAGGTCAATGAGGCGTGCTGTTCACGGCCCAAGGTGACAGGAAATCAATACATGGCCTAGAACCAGATCATGACGGGCAGCCCTATCCTGAGGGAGAGGTGAGGGGATGGCTGGCTGACTCACTCCGCAGGTGGTGATGACGGGGTCCTTGAACACGCTGCAGCACAGCTGGCAACAAAGCTTGACTGAGGGCTGCTCCGCAAACACCTGTGGCTCCTGGAAAGTAAAAGAGAGGGAGGGTGAGAGAGAGAGAGAGAGAGAGAGAGAGAGAGAGAGAGAAAGTCAATCTCGTGCTGGGCACATGTGTAGGTCTGTCAGTCTTTTGCATCACTATACTAGATCAACATGTGAATAGGAAACAGAAGACTGCTGACACTCACTGTGTCTTCCTCTTCCTCGTGCAGGGAGAAGGTGGAGCGCAGCGACATGTTGGACTCGGAGTGCAGAGAGCGAACCGAGATGGCAGAGTCTGAGCGACGAGGGGTACTAATAGGCAGCTGCAGGGACAGAGACAGTTTGCATCTAAACACTTTTTAAAGGTCATTTAAATGTAATTTGGGGGTATTCCAGAAAGCAATTAGGTGACATAATGGGTAAGTTTAAGTACAAGTAAACAGATAACCTCAACTTTCAGGATATGCAAGCAGACATAGCAACTTATTCTGTAAGCTTCTCCAGAGCAGTCTATTTTTCAGGGTTAGTTTACTTCAGAAGAATTCAATGCACTGATGAGCCTTCAGTGAGATTTCACACAATATTAAATTACAGTTATATATTGTTTTTAATTTGAAAACACTAATATAACGTAACGTTTATTTAATTGTACTATAATTTATTTTATTCTCATCTCACACACGGTTGATCTCCTTCCACAAGTGTTTTTTTTTGTATGCGTGTTCACCGTGAACGTTCTCAAAGCTGTCTGAACTTACTCTTGGCTGTGTTTTTTTAACTTATAACTACAATTAAGAAAGGTTTAGATCAAGAGTTCTGGGTTTATGTAATTAAGTTGGTTTATGTGATTAAGTAATTGTGCTTTCTGGAATACCCCGCTGAGCATTACAAAAAGCCACTGAATCAGACACACTCCCTCCTAGACAAACCCCATCCTACAAAAATACCTCTGAGCTTGCTGTAATCATCTCAGTGTTACCTAAATCAACAGCAGTAAAACTTTTCTAACTTCTGATTCAACTACCTCAGCTCATCTCATATACGGGCTTTCCTGTGAATGTCCAAAATGATCGACTAGAGGAAAACACCTTCTGATAACAGTCTTCTGATTCACTTAAATTTGGTGAAAAGCAAATCTGATTGTAAATATCTGAATTTCCATAAACTAATTTTGCACCTAGCCAGATATTAAGAGCCACAAGAACGGTCTACGTCTTTGTAAATATTCATGCCGTGGCTGTGTGGGAAATATATAAAAATAAATAAATAAATAAACTGTATGGTTTGACACTCTCTCTAAGCTAAGCCCTGCCCAAAGAGGAAATAAGCTACTCCAAAAGCTTGCTATTATGTACGTCAATGACAAAACTGAGGCGTTTGATTTCCATTCCTTAATATGTAAATGTGATTGGCTGTTTTGAAAAGGGATGGCGTCGTGATTACCATGCCATCATCATCGTCACGAGCGGAGTAGGTCAGAGTGCTGGAGGATGAAGGGGTTCTACGGTGCTGTTTGTAATTAGTTTCCGCTGAAATGAAAGAGCACAGCTACAAGCGACTGATTGAACCTTGTTGCTAGGCAAACGGTCAAAAGGATTTCTGCACAATCAATGCTGATCCGGGTCATTTTCAACACCAGCAATTTCTTTCATAGTGGTTTGAGGTACAACACTCAAAATGTAAATGTTAAATATTCATTTGATAATCTTTATTTTGTAGGAATTTTAAAACAGCTGTATCATAAGGGTTTATAAGGACAATTTATAATGTAGTTTTTGTGCCATATTTTAGTTTTTAATGACCATTTTCCAGCTTCTTATCGGACTCTAAATAGCCCAACAGATAATACTGACCTTTTGCTACTTGAGGGACTGCTGGAAACGTGGATCCAAAACTAGCTTCCATTTTCGTCTGCATACAGAAGAGTATGAAATAAGAAAACAATTAGAATTTTTGCTACTGAAGTTTTCACATATTCGTAATAATGTAAATAAATGTAAATACCCATTCGTTCTTACCCGGTTGCTGTTGTCAGGTGAGGGTACAGTAGTGGCACTTGCCACAGATCCTCCTGAGAAATGATCGAAGCGCGATGGTTTACTACAGCTCATAATACAGCAAAGCCCTGTAGAAAATATCTGCTGCAGCCTGTAGAAAAAGAGGGAAAAAGTCACATTTCAAACATAAGATATCGGCCTATAAACAGACATGGATGGATAGATAGATAGATAGATATATCTCAAACCACAGGACTGTTTAAAATAAGCTAGTACAATGTGATTAAAATGGTGAAAGATGTGTAGAAATGCTGACCTGCTACAGAACCCAATATACTCTCATTATGACATTCTTATCACATGTAGCCTGTAACCTTAAGAAAAATTTGTCCATGAACACTTTTTGCGTCAACTAGCCCTTCTTGAAAAGCGTTGTTGTTTAAACGCGGCAAGGCACACTTCCTGACAGAACGTCAAAACAAATCACAGCGTTTCAAGTGTCAGAATAAACATTGACGGGGCTGAATGTTAGCAACACAGAAATCACAACTCGCACAAGACTAATGCTTTAGCTTTCCTTATGTCTCACACAACTGCTGAGAATCAAAATGCTCAAACGCACCAATTATAGACAAAAATGCTGTTAAAGTACGCAGCTCACTATGTTTTGAGACACGGCCAAGATTTTGCTAGCGGGTGACTGCTAAAATGTGGACGTTGTCCTATAAAGCAGCAGATAAAACGGAAATAAAACGCACAACATGTTTAGCGCATTATGTTAACACGGCAAAACACGCTAAAAGACAAACAAGCAGATACGTTTGATCATGTACTAGTGATTCGCGTGTCTGAAGTGAGCTGGCTAAGTTAGCTATGTTAGCTAGCTGACGAAGTTGGTTTGTCGAACAGCTTTAATAAAACACCAGATTTAGCTTTACGAGATTTAGCAAGATAGACCTCTAGCTTAGCTACAAAAGACATAAGATACATCTCGCATGCCTATTTAGCCAAACAAGGTCGGTTCTCACCATTGATGCTAAATCAAAGTCTGCATATGGTCCAATTTTAATTTTTTTCTCACACACCCAGACGCACATAACGTTACCAGAGGATTGTGGGTAATGTAGTGCGGATACAGCAAATACGCTTCATTGTCGGGAACTGACACGAGCAGTGCCTGGAATCGGCCGAGGCTTATTCCATTCTTCTTCTTCTTCTTCTTCTTCTTCTTCTTCTTCTTCTTCTTCTTCTTCTTCTTCTTTCCAGTTTAACGGCGGTTGGCATCCAGCTTATTGGTGCATTACCGCGCCCTTCTGCTCCAGATTGTGGATCAGATAATAGTTATCTATTCCCTTTTCCCCCTAAAACTTACACATCACTCACATTGTCCCCTCACATTAATATCCACACACACATCATACATCAAATCCTGCTTAAAACCCCTGCTTCCCTTAAAAAAGTAATCAATATTCTACTCGGTGCCCTATTTACTGTGCTTAGTAACCCTTGTAATGTGATCTCCTGCACCCCAATCTCCCTTAGTTTATTCTTCATTACCTGCCTCTGTGTTTCATATCTCTTACAAGTCATGATTATGTGCTCCACTGACTCCTCTTCTCGACATCCCTCACACAACCCTGTCTCGTGCTTCCCTGTCATCTTTAGTGTTTTATTCATTGAACAATGTCCCAAGCTTAACCTAGTCATCACCGCATCTTCTCTCCTATTTCCAATTTCCATCCTTTCCTCTTTAACATTTCTCTGAATTTGATATAAATGCCTCCCTTTCTCCTCTCTTGCCACCTTATATTGACTTTCTCCCATATTATGCATTTAACCTCTGCTTTACTTACATTAACCTCCATTTCTATGTTCTTTTGTTAGTGCCCTTTTAGCTAGCCTGTCCGCCATCTCATTACCCCTAATCCCAACATGTGCTGGGACCCACATAAATCTTACCTGATATCCCTTATTAACTATTCTTGTGTTTAATTGAAGCACTTCATACAGGATATCTTGCCGAGCTTTTGAATGGAATGACCTTAAACTCGCTAAAACTGCTAAAGAGTCAGAGCATATCAAAAACTTTCCCTGCCCTTCCCTTTCCACCCATGCAAAGCAATTAAAATTGCCATCATCTCTACTGTATATACTCCTAATTTATTAGATGTTCTTTTACTAATTTCTATTTCGGAATTGCCACCCCAAACCCTGTTTTTCCTGTCTCTGGTTTTTTAGCACCATCTGTATAAATTTGTATGAATTCACTATAATTACCTCCTACTCGGTTATTAAATACATTTTTAAAATTAATTTCTTCCATTGCTTTCTTTTTCTCCTTAAGCACAAATCTACCTCAGGCCAAGCAATCTTCCAAGGGGCAATCTCTGGAAAAACTACCGTAGGGCTTATTCGCAAGTTAAACCACCAAAGCAAGCACAAGCTTTAGTAAGTAGAGGCTCCAAGGAAAAAATGAGCCAGTGCAGTGAACGAGAAGAATGATTTGTTTCCTTGAAAGGTTTGTTCAAAACACTGACTGATTCATGTATTAAAAGAATCATTCACGAACAACACTTGACTTGCTGCAGGTCAACATGCACGTGTCAAATGTCACGTTACGCTTTCTCTTATATAGCCTATAGCTGCATATTCTTGAATGTTTGTCAGGCTATTCTGTACCTACATTTCTATTTACATTATAATTCTGGGTCTGCCATATTGAGTTAATTAGTTAAACGGAAGAGGGTGCTGTTTGCTCAGATCCTAAGTCTGGACATGAATTAAACTCCTCTGTAATTCACATGAACTCAGCAGATCAGTAAAGTCTGACAGCAAATATAGGTCGATCACTATAATTTAGACAATTATACCGTGATTGCCACCTTTAATTTATGCTGTTGTCTCTAGATGTTGATTAAAGCAACAATTCACCCCCCCCAAAAAAAATACTTAGGCTATCCAAGATGTAGATGAGTTTTTCATTACATAACCTGCTCACCAGTGGATCCTCCGCAGTGAATGGGTGCCATCAGAATGAGCGACCAAACTGCTGATAAAAGCATCACAATAATCCACAAGTAATCCACACGACTCCAGACCATCGATTAACATCTTGTCAAGCAAAAAGATGTGCAAGAAACAACTTCATCAAGATGCTATTTACTTAAAACTGTTGCTTCCAGCTAAAGTACAAGTCTCCTATCCATATTGCTTTCTCCAGTGAAAAAGTCAGACGGATGTACTGTTACTTCCTCTACAGTCAAAAATTTGGGTGTTATATTAAGACAGCAGCTTGTCTTTTGAAAATCATATTTCCCATGTTACAAAAACAGCATTCTTCCATCTTAGAAACATTGCCAAGTTACGAAACGTTACCTGTTTCTGATGCAGAAATGCTAGTTCATGCATTCATGACCTCTAGACTGGACTATTGTAATGCACTGCTAGCTGGTTGTCCAAAATGCAGCGGCTAGAGTCCTTACCAGGTCAAGAAAATATGATCATATTACTCCAATTTTACAGTCTCTGCACTGGCTACCTATTAAGTTCTGTATCAGTTACAAAATATTATTACTTACCTACAAGGCCCTTAATGGGTTAGCTCCTGCGTACCTAACCAGTGTTGGGGGTAACGCATTACAAGTAATGCGAGTTACGTAATCAGATTACTTTTTTCAAGTAACTAGTAAAGTAACGCATTACTTTTTAATTTACAAGAGAATATCTGAGTTACTTTTTCAAATAAGTAACGCAAGTTACTTTTTTTCCGGTTTATTGATTGACAGCTCTCCTGTCCTCATGTTGAGAGAAATCAAAAGATGTTACTGTAGTTCTAAAATAAATATGAATATGCATTAATTCATCTCACTAACAATAAAAAACACTGATTCAGTTTTCCTCAAAATTAATAAAAAATAATGCAACTCAGAATATGACGCAAACCTGCAATAATTAAATGTTAAACAACACAAATATCCTTTATGTATTTAATCCCATTCTATTAACCAATGTCTTTGCTTCTGATCTTCGATGATCCAGTTCAACCATATTAATAAGCAAAAATTACTCTAGACAAACATTTGTGTGTCTTTTTTTATTGCTGAAGTGTGTTGAAATTTCTTCTTCTGTATTCTACTGTACGGACGTAACTTTACTTTTTCCTTCAGCCTGAGGCTTATTCATTTCACTTTTGGTGTGAAAAGTCTTTTATATTTGCCAAAAATATAACTTTTTTATTTTAAAAACAAACAAGCAAGCCCTGTCCATATTTAAAAAGTAACGCAAAAGTAACGTAACTCATTACTTTCCATAAAAAGTGACTAAGTAACGTCATTAGTTACTTTTTTATGGAGTAACGCAATATACTTTTTTATGGAGTACAAAAAGTAACTTTCCCCAACACTGTACCTAACTAGTCTGCTACCACACTACAATCCATCACGCTCCCTAAGGTCGCAAAACTCTGGACTTTTGGTAGTACCTAGGATAGCAAAGTCCACTAAACTAGGTAGAGCTTTTTCACATTTGGCTCCCAAACTCTGGAATAGCCTTCCTGATAACGTTCGGGGTTCAGACACACTCTCTCTGTTTAAATCTAGATTAAAGACACATCTCTTTAGCCATGCATTCACATAACATATCTCATAACCTTGTACTTCAGTTACATCTGATCAAATGCACATTTCATTCTTTTGCTTGGGTTGAGCACATCATTTTTTGCTTAGTTGGAACATTTTTCTCACTTACCTTGGATCCAGCCCTTACAAAGACTTGATGACCGAACACCTGAGAAGAGATGATGCCAACCCTCAGACAACATACAAAACTACCAAATTTTGCAATACATGAAATTAACTAACTACTTGATTTTTACCGTACATTTCTGCCATATGGACATCAACTTGAGATAGTCACCACTGATACTACTAAGTAATAGCTTATCAGTGGTGACTATCTCAAGCTATCTAAAACTTTAATGTTCTGTAAAGCTGCTTTGCAACGATTTGCATCATGAAAAGCATTATACAAATAAACTTGAATTGAACTGAATTGAAATAGGTATGAAACAGATCAAGCACTGTTTACAAGCAAAAACAGTTCAGTGATTTTTGATGTGAGAAAACAACAGGGGATTGACTTTTGCTTAATTATGGATTATAAACGTGTGTTTTGGCCAGAAATGATGGCCACTAATGAGTTAATGCTGGATTTGTTTCTTACAAACACACAGTTTTTCACAAGATGTTAGTTAATGGACTGGGGTCGTGTTGTGGATATTTGGTGTTTTTATCAGCTTTGGACTCTCATTCTGATGGCACCCATTCGCTGCAGAGGATCCATTGGTGAGCAAATGATGTAATGAAGAAACAAACTCATCTATATCTTGAATTTTCATCAAATTATTCCTTTAAATTCTGCCATGTAGTTTTTATCATTTACAGATATTTCAGTGAAATATTTTGGAAATATTTCTTCATGTGCAGTTAACTCTGTAAAGGTTTCTGTCACCTGTTGTATTGTAGTATTTTGGGAATAGTATAGTAATGTTATAATACCTATAATTGTATCCATTGAAATGTATAAAATTATAATGATATTTTGGCATTGTTATTGTCAGGCACATTTGAGCAGAGATGAATGATTTGACCTGCAGTCACCTGGCTGGAGATGCTCCATTATGCTGCTCTCAGAGACACAGGTAAACCACTTAAGGCCAAAATAAATGCAGAAATGTTGTGAATATAACATGTCTTGGACTGCTACGGTCTTGATTCCTTTCAGCTGCAACCTCCATTAGAGTAGCTTACGGCCCCTTGCATTTGTGTTAAAGCACTAATGGCAGTTTCTCATGGACACCCATCAATTTAGGACACATGGGACGTGTCTTTATCTTCAGAATGTGGTCCCAGGCTATTAAAGGGTATCTGTGTAAATTCTCTTTGATGAAGCATCACTGCTTTTATGAACTGCTGTCCTACCTGCCACTTAAGTTACTCTTTGCACTGTTAAGCCAAAGAATAGCCAGCGGCTACCCATCAAAAGCTTGACCCCCATCGGCAAACCATTGCAGGAAGCTCTTCATTCAGGATCCATTAAGCGTATTCAGAGCAGTGCCCCATTCTGTATGCCCATCATGTAATAAATGATGGATGGAATAAAAATAGGATGTGCTAAAGTTAGGAAGTAAATGGCTGAAGGGAGAACTGGTCAGTGGCTATTAGTCTGTTTCTGTTTGTGAAACACAAATTCAAACTGGTTAATGCATTGTCTAAATGCAGCAATGTTAATAATACTGATTAAATGCATTGAATACACTTAAAAAGCAGTCAGTTTGGATAAGAATCACTTCTCATAGTTTGGTCATGACATTTGACAATAGGTCTGGTGTTCTAGTATTGTGATATGATACAGACATTATACTGGAGGTTTGACAATCAACTCTCAGAATATGGTTTAATCCCTCTAGAATTGTGCGTATGTACAATCTGGTACACCATTAATCTTATCAAGCCTATATTTAGCATAGGTATTACTACTTTAAATTATATTTATATCACGTTTTGTCTACAGTATTTTAGCCGTGGTTCCCTTTGGTTTCACTTTGTTTTCCATATTCACATTATCAACCAGATTTTGTTTAGTTAATGATATAAGCAGTTTTCATTTTAGATGGATTCTGTGGTGAGTTTTTTTTTCTTGCCTTGTTTTTATGAAACAGCCATTTGTTCCCAATGTTTTTGCCTGTCTTTCACCAAGACATCCCTTGTTTCATTTAGCATTAGCCAAAAATGCATTGCATGGTGACAGTGGTCTAACAAAAGGGGGCTCATCTGATCTGCTGCTCCTGCTGTCCCGCAGGCACCTCTCCTCATCTTACACCTCCTGATGTTGCTCTTGGGTGTGATATCACAGAAGACTGACATGAGTGCTGCTCTGAGATGAGCAGATGACAGATGCCCTTGTATCAGCCAACAGGCAAACTTTTAAATCTCCCTGTGAGCAGTTTACAGCCCTTCCACCTTTGATGGAATACTATTGTCAGTGCTTTCAGGTTTATGTCAAATTGTGTGCAAAAGCATTTGCAATATAATTCAAACAAACTATAGCTCAAATATGTTAAATATTTCTGTTTTGCATAAATGAACAGTAGTAAACAACACATAGTCTCAATCGTTTACACTGTAACTTTTGGCCCTCTAGCAGTTATATAAATATAATATAAAACTGCAAGTGTTTTACAAAAGAACATTGTTTTAGTTGTGGCTCTGCTGTGCATGGATAAATGAGGTTGGAGGCACCAGTGTACAAATGGATACAGGACATCTTATCAGAGAAGGATGGTCAAATATATACCATTTTCTTGTTTTGTTTTTTAAACGGGTGATTCCCTAGAGGTTTGCCATTTTGTAATGTTCCATGGCCAATTTTTCTCATCTGCTGTGACAAACCTTCAGCGTCATGCTGTTCACAACCAGAGCCAAACTTTTCTTGCGTGTACAAATATGAGGTGAGACACGTGGGCAAATGACGTAGGCCTATATACAATTTACCACAAAATTCGTCCACCAGCTCTACAATACAAATACTCATAGAGTGCTATAGGGATGACATATTTTTGTAGGCCAAAACTTAGAAACCCACTTCTGGTTTCATTGTACTTAAGTGAATGGGTTTTTGGTTAAATGTCTGAAATTAGATCTCTGGTTTACACAAGATCAAGTAATTTTCACGTTTTATTCTACTACATATTGTATATATCACTAATACACCTATATGTGTGTGTGTGTGTGTGTGTGTGTTTGCTTGTCTTGAAAAAAGCAGTCGCTGTGGCTAAATGGGAATACAAAGGTTGTTGGGGACATTAAATATCATCAGACCAAACATGAAAACTCATCTCAGCTCACTGCCTCGTTGCGTTTATAAGCACTGGTGACTATGAGGTCATGCGACCGTGGTGTAGTTTTAAAGCCTGCATTTAACTTTTTCACTTCTGACTGTTTTCAGCTTAAAAATTCATAAAAGTCGTGTTCACTTGTCCAAAAATCTAAAAGCCAATGAAAAAATCCTATCGATCTTATTCTTGCCATTAAAGTTGGCACAGCCATTTGTACATTTTATGGGACTGGCTTCCGGTCAAGCATCCGCCTCTGCATCCAGCTATTTTTAGCTGTACACCACGTTTTGTTGCTTGATATTGCAAATCAATGTGTATTACCTTGTTAATTTAATGTATTATTATGAACACACTTGTAGTCCAATGTTGTTATTCTTCTCGTTATTTCCCTATCCACCTTTTTCTTGTCGTAAAAATGGGCGCGGCCATTTGTAAAATATATGGGTCTGGCTTCCGGTCTCATCTGCGTCCACTCCGTCCAGCTATTTTTAGCTGTACACCACGTTTTGTTGCTTGATATCGCAAATCAATGTGTATTACCTTGTTAATTTAATGTATTATTATGAACACACTTGTAGTCCAATGTTGTTATTCTTCTCGTTATTTCTCCTTTTTCTTGTCGTAAAAATGGGCGCGGCCATTTGTAAATTATATGGGTCTGGCTTCCGGTCTCATCTGCGTCCACTCCGTCCAGCTATTTTTAGCTGAGCAAAACAGTTCGTTTTGCTGCTTGATATTGAAAGTTGGTGTGTCTTATCATATTATTTTAATGTATTATCTTAATTATGAACACACTGGTTTGTAGTGCAAACAGTTTTACCGTTTACTGCACGTTGTTATTCTCCTCGTTATTTACCTATAGCGGCTAATGAACCGGAAGTCTCGCCAAAAGGCTTAGGCTTCTTCCGCGTTTAAGGAATAAGGTGGATTTTATTTTATTTTTTTGGTCAAGGGGACCAGGGTGATGCTAACTTTCGTGTTGGCCAACAAATATCACTAAACCATTCTATTACACGTGCATTAATGTGTAGCCTAGTTGGATAAAGGCAGGGTTTGTTAGATCAATTGCACACACTCATTTATAACATTTTTGTTAGAACCGGAAGTCTCACCCATAGGCTTACTTCCGCGTTGAAGAAAAAGGTGGATAGCGGCTAATGAACCGGAAGTCTCGCCAAAAGGCTTAGGCTACTTCCGCGTTTAAGGAATAAGGTGGATTATATAAGGTGGACCAGGGTGATGCTAACTTTCGTGTTGGCCAACAAATATCACTAAACCATTCTATTACACGTGCATTAATGTGTAGCCTAGTTGGATAAAGGCAGGGTTTGTTAGATCAATTGCACACACTCATTTATAACATTTTTGTTATTTTTTTATAAGTGTATAGTGTAAATTTAAATGTGTTTAATAAGTGGCGTTCCAACATTGTTCATATTTAGTAAGTTCACTGTTTGTATCCCTTCAATGATCTTGACCACACAGCCAGAAGCTGTTTGAAAGTCTTCTATCGTCAGCATTTCCTATCGCTCCGGTACGATTTGGACCGAGCGAGCGCTGTTTCGCGCTAATGAGCGATGAGTGGGACATTACACACCCGGAGCGGATTACAGAAGGCTTTGAGCAGAAAACACGCCATTCCAGCCCGCCTTTCGAACTACGTGTTGCTTGGCAACAAGCAAAGCTTGGCGTTTTGGCTGGAACTATTTTATCTGGCGGAGAGAAAACAAACAAACAACCGGCCGATTCTTCTTGCTTTTTTTTATTTTTATTTTTTTTTTAAGCAAGAGTTTCGTGCGATATAGGCTATTCAGAAAAGCATCCTTGCTTTGTGATTTAATTAAGCAAAAGGACATAAATAAATCGCACAGCGAAATAATGTAATGTTTTCTTAAACAAAAACGCTTAATCTCAAACTGGAGCTCAATTTTTCCATATTAGGGCATAGATAGTGGACTAAACGTACCTAGAAGCAAATGCGTATGGAAAACCTAAACACCGACACTGACAAGTCTAGCGAATAGGCAACGGGATATCGGGCGTCCTTTTGTCTCCAACAGTAGAAGAGGCATTTTAGACTTCAGCAGCATATAACCGCACTCCAATTCCCCCCTCCCAGACAGATTTGCCCCAGCACCTCCTCTACATTGGCCCAGCAGCGGCTGAACAGCGTCCTTGCACTTTACTAGGCTGGTAACCACTGCCACCAGCTCAACTTCTTCAGCATCGCTTCAGCCGCCTCTGCCGCTGCTGCCGGAGCCTACCTTCAGTCTCCCCGTCCAGTCCGCTGGCTGTCTACATCGGATACACAGTCGTCCGTCGTTTTTCTTCAGTTAGACACAGGCGTATGTGTGTTTTTGATTAATCTGAGGACATTTCCCATAGATAAGAACAGTCTGCACCAAAGACGGGCTTCGGGTTTTACCCAAAGATACATCACCGAGGTAAGCGACACAAATGTGAATTCATATCGATCTCATCTTTTCCGTGATTGACTCTTGATGACAGTTGACATAACTTAAGATGTTAGCGTGACATGTTAGCTATTGATATCCATGCATTCTTATTTTTTGCATTTTAATATTGTTTTTTCCACTCCCTCCATCACCGCTGTGGCTGCTAGCGATTTTGCCGGTGTTACATAAAACTTCGATTTTCTGCGTCCTGCTTTTATCCGTCCCTCTTTTTTGATTAATAAAATCACTGGGTTATTTAAATGTAGCCCATATTTACAGGAAGGAGGAAATGAAGAAGCCTGCAATTCAGCCTCAGCCTGCAGTAGCTTCCTAATAGTTTGATCTGCTCTGGGAAACCTAAATATACCCACTGGAGGTAACTGAGATGCAGCAAGTCATGTTGGTCTTCATCAGATGATCATGTAGCTACAGAAAGTGTGTTATCACATTTATTGTCAGATATGATTTCTCTTCTTTTTTAGTTCTTTCCACACCAGTGTATCAGTTAGGACACAACATACACGTATCATATGTGCTTTAGTTTAGTAATTGATACATTTTGAATCATTTAAAAAAAAAATCAAACTGAAATGTAATCCTTGCTATTTAGATGCAATGTGGCGATGACCTACATCATTGAACGACCTACATGAAGAACTTGGCTTGGGAAGTTCGTCCTGGTCCTCCATCTAAAATGTTACACTGTCCTACTGTACTGATAGCCTACACATAATATTATGAACAAACCAAAAGCATAAACCTGATGAATAGTATCATTCATTCATTTAATCTAAGATTTGATGCATCAATAATATTTGGTTCATGATTAATGGGTGTGGGAAAAAAAGAGGTTTATGGCTTGCGGCAAAACTGCTGTATATTCTGGGACACTATTGATTATATTTTTGTATAGGGCATCAGTGAAGCACTGAAATCAGTGTATTTACCTTCTGGCAATAACTGATTCCTGCTACCATTGTATTGGTGCACAATGTCACATTTAAAAAGTAGTTCTTGAATATCTCCATATGAACGAATGGTTTGAAAGAAGTGAGAAGTTTTACAGTTTGCGAAACATCTTTGTTCCGCCAACCATTTCTGAGCATCACGTTTGATTTGAAAAACGGCACAATCTCCCAGCTGCTCTGAGTGTGCTTAGTCTCAGATAGTGAAATCAGAGCTTTTAGAGTGCGAGGCTCCAGTGTCTGGCTGGTGTTGCTGGGAAGCGCTTAAAAGGCTTTATGGGACGGATGTAGAGAGGCAGCAGAACACCTGCATGCTGAACTGTCTCTGCTCTCTGGCTCACACATGCCCTAATGCTGGACTCCTCTCAACACTCTCCAGACTCAAACTCTGGTCCCCCTTAACTCCTGCTCAGAGAGGAGGAAGCATTAGACAAGCATCTAATTACTGAAATCTTTATTTATTTGAAAGCCAAATACATTCATGCTGTACGTCTCAGAACAAAATAGGGAGGGGAGAAAACAGAATATGTGCGGTTGCAGTATATTCAATGTTGAAATGTTTTGTCAGGTAATCTAAACTGTGATTCATGTGGGGACATGTGATTTAACTTGTTTTTTTGAGTTAAAAATCAAATGCAGCATGAATTAGCCTTATAACCTTAGACTACATTAAATAAAACACATTTTTAATGGATAGATTAGATGGAAACGGCCCTTTAAGTTAATAACCACACATTTTCACTTTTGTGAAATAAAAATACAAGAGCAGACAATTTTTTAAAATTAAATTAATGAATCAAATGCTAAATAAAATATGTATCAAATATGCCAATAATTGCTGGAAAAGCCCAAAATAAATGATTGTGGTAGTCAAAGCAACTGAATAAACATTACAAAAAGTGGTTTCTTTGTTTATTTTCCTATCATGGAACATATGCAAACAGTTCAGCATGGGCATACAAATCACATTCATCCATTGTATTGGTGCACAATGTCACATTTAAAAAGTAGTTCTTGAATATCTCCATATGAACGAATGGTTTGAAAGAAGTGAGAAGTTTTACAGTTTGCGAAACATCTTTGTTCCGCCAACCATTTCTGAGCATCACGTTTGATTTGAAAAACGGCACAATCTCCCAGCTGCTCTGAGTGTGCTTAGTCTCAGATAGTGAAATCAGAGCTTTTAGAGTGCGAGGCTCCAGTGTCTGGCTGGTGTTGCTGGGAAGCGCTTAAAAGGCTTTATGGGACGGATGTAGAGAGGCAGCAGAACACCTGAATGCTCAACTGTCTCTGCTCTCTGGCTCACACATGCCCTAATGCTGGACTCCTCTCAACACTCTCCAGACTCAAACTCTGGTCCCCCTTAACTCCTGCTCAGAGAGGAGGAAGCATTAGACAAGCATCTAATTACTGAAATCTTTATTTATTTGAAAGCCAAATACATTCATGCTGTACGTCTCAGAACAAAATAGGGAGGGGAGAAAACAGAATATGTGCGGTTGCAGTATATTCAATGTTGAAATGTTTTGTCAGGTAATCTAAACTGTGATTCATGTGGGGACATGTGATTTAACTTGTTTTTTTGAGTTAAAAATCAAATGCAGCATGAATTAGCCTTATAACCTTAGACTACATTAAATAAAACACATTTTTAATGGATAGATTAGATGGAAACGGCCCTTTAAGTTAATAACCACACATTTTCACTTTTGTGAAATAAAAATACAAGAGCAGACAATTTTTTAAAATTAAATTAATGAATCAAATGCTAAATAAAATATGTATCAAATATGCCAATAATTGCTGGAAAAGCCCAAAATAAATGATTGTGGTAGTCAAAGCAACTGAATAAACATTACAAAAAGTGGTTTCTTTGTTTATTTTCCTATCATGGAACATATGCAAACAGTTCAGCATGGGCATACAAATCACATTCATAAATCCTTAGTACATACAAATAGTGTGAGGTGCTGATTTAGCAAGATTATTAATTGCAATCCTCATCAATTGATGCAGCTGTTCAAGATAAATCAAAATAAAATGTATGTTTTTGTATGTTACATTTACATTTTGAGCCGGCACAATTTGCCTGTCTAAAAACTCCTTAGGGTGGCTGTTGAAAGAATCACAGAGTCATGTAAAAGATCCACTAAAGCAATTTAAGTACGAGCATCTGTTTTAGGACACAATGTGCAAAACCCATCTTCTTTCTTGTTTAGGTTTAGTTTGATCACTTCCACATCAAGCCGCAGTCATGGATGAGATGGACTTGCCCCAGATGAAGAAGGAGGTAGAAAGCCTCAAGTACCAGCTGGCCTTCAAACGGGAGAAATCCTCAAAGACAGTGACAGAGTGAGTGTGCTCTCTTTTGTTCTTCACACTGTGATAGTCTCTGTTCCAACCCATATATTTTACGCTGTCGCCCCATATCACAACAGAAAAGATAATGACTTCTTCTATTTTTGTTGCTTTTCGTCACATAATCAAGTACAGAGAAACCTAACAGCAAGTCGTTAGAACATCACCCGTGTATTCTGTCCTTTTATTACACAAATACTTTATTGTAATTGGTCAAAATTTCATTGACCAGTCAATGTTTTGTTATGATGACTTCTAAACTATAAATTTAGTGGTTGTTTTGACAATATATTAGTTCTAGGTTCATTTCTCATATTAGTCTGTGACCTCTCTCTGCATACTAATGCAAATTAAGACTATGGGTAACTGAAGCAATTTTGTGACTCTTTGCTGTGGGTAAAAAAAATTGCACTTTAAAAGGGTAATATTTCAGTATAAACTACAGTGCAATGGTTTTTTAATATTTCAAAAAAAAAAAGTATCTTATTCTCACCAAAGCTGCATTTATTTGTTAAAAATATAAAAATATTGTGAAACCGAATTAGAATTTAAAATGTAGAATTTAAATGTTCTGTTTTATATATTTTAAAGTGTAATTTATTCTTAGGATGTCATTATTTCAGTCTTCAGTGTCACATGTTCCTTCAGAAATAATTGTATTTATGCTGAATTGCTGCTTAAGAAATATTTCTTATTATTATCAATGTTGCAAACAGTTGCTTAATATAGTTTTTGGAAACTGTAATGGATTAGAAAAAGAACAGTTCAAAAGAACAGCATTTATTTGAGATCTTTTTGTAATGAAAAATGTCTTTACTGTCAAATTTGAATAGTAGTGTATATGGTGAACATAAAACCTCAACAATATATATTAATATTGTTGTGTTATCTGTCCTACTTTTTTGTTGTAATGGACTATTTTTAGTGGACGCTTTAAGCTATAAGTACTGGAGGTAAATATAAGTAATACAAGTAAATAATTAATATAATAATAATAAAATGGCTTGAATTAGTATTTCTTGTCTCTCTGTTTATTAATTTGGTAAATAGCCATCTAATATGCTAAAAAAAAAAAATTGCTTTTGGCCTAACTTATCCACTTACCATAGTTCATACCTCATAGTTCCTGTTGTGGAGAGTAATCTAATCAATTTTGTCAGTGGAACTGTTTCCTGATTGAATAACCCTTATGCCACCATGAACTCACTGCAGTTATTTCTGAATTTTCAGGTTCACCTCATGTCACAAATTAGGCTGCCCAGAGGCCAGGTCCTCTTGGTGATTGTTCAGGACAAAGCTAATGCTCTCAGATCTCTGGTGCTTTACTCTCCAATTTGAGAGCAAGCGTGGCCTCTTAGTCACACCCGCCACTGTCACATTATAGTGACATCTCATTTCCCTGCATCCCAGGGCTCTCTTCCTGAAATATTCACAATGGTAATTTCTCTGTTACAAATTACCTGTAGTGAACAGCCCAGTTTACGCCAGCATAGTGGTTCCTTCAGTGTTATTGTGCAGTTTAGCTGAATAAGCAGTTGTGGAGACATAATGTTGGGTCATGATGACTTAATTGCATCTGGGTTTGGATGGAGTCTAGCGTGAGTCTTAAGAATATCACTCTCATCTTTGACACACCATTTCTATTAATGATGGACGATACTTCAGCAAAGAGTTACGTGATTATCACCCTCATTTATCATTTGTTCAACATGGGTGCGAATCTTGCATGGCCCTGATTCCTTAACACTCAGCATCCATGTTCAAAGTCACACGCATCCAGAGCAAATCTCTGCTCTATTTACTCCTAAATAGTACTCATTTTTGCACCAAATGCGAGGTTTGTTGCTTTAAATAGATTACGCAGTTAGCATTGTGTCCCAGAATGATGAGGAAACTTTCTTCCTCTCCTCAGCCTGGTGAAGTGGATCGACGAGTGTGTGCCTGAGGACCCTTTCCTGAATCCTGAGCTGATGAAGAACAATCCATGGGTGGAGAAGGGCAAGTGTGTGCTTCTATAGAAGAGTAGCAGCAGTAGCAGCAGCAGCGGTCGCCCCAGCCCTCCGTCTGAGCCTCCACCAGGCCTGACAGGATCACACGGCGCTTGCTCTTTCTGTTTCATTCCCTCACCATGAATGTACAGCAGTTTAGCATCCACTGCACAACAAAACACACACTCGCACACACATTAGCTCTATATAGTCACTTACAGAACTTGACACTTTGACATGCATTACTATGATATTTATAACCATCAATGTATCTTTATATGCAGTTAGTGGAATTTCTCTTGCCTATTCGACTTCAGTGTTGTCGCCGCTGCTTGCATGCTTGATCTTGAGTTCAAGCATGTAGTGTCGACATCGAAATGCCAGAAAAGGCCTGTTAGACAACATACCGCATGACAGAGGCGAAAAGAAATGGCAAAAGAATGGCTCAAAAAGGCGAAGGCTGCAAATCTGTGAGTTTCCCTCTGTTACGCAGCATGGTCAGTTCTCCTGCAGGCCCGTACACTATTTACACCACACTCAGCACTCTCACTTACAGACTTAGTTTTTAAACATGTACAGATCGTTTTAATTTATTACCTTATTTATGAGCATTAATTTATATATTTATGGTTTGATTCACTACCAAAGCTGTCGGCGCCGACTGCTTTAGAAGCTACAATGGACCTGCTGTTGTTCAACTGCACCCTTCCTTCCTTGAAAGCTAAAGGATAAAAAAAAATCGCATCTTGCCAGGTCACCATCGAATACTGCCTTGTACACAATTTCCTTAAAAAGAATGTATGTGTGTTGTGAGGGACTAGTAAACCATCAGCACCCTTAAGCATTGAATGGATATGCAAACGGAGAGGTTGTGCACTGGCCAAGGCTTTTTTTTTTCTTAGATTAATAGCTCAATCTGCATTTATGGCAAGGGTGTGGGGTTAATTTATGACTTTTGATTTGTTCATGTTTTTATATATTCAAACAGTAGAAACCTGTCTAATTATCTAGGTGTATTACATATGAGAATGCTTTGAGAAAATATGCATAAGTAGCATATAGTTTAATAAAAAGCAATAAGTGATTAGATTTTTTATTGAATGTTTTACAAAACATCTTATTAAATAAAGTAGAGGATTTTTAGACAGCTTTAATGTCATTTGTGTGTTTCAATTGGGTGTGTGTCATGGGTTTGGCAAGTTTTTGTTTACATAATAACAATTACTGATTACAGTAACAATATAACACATTAATTTAGTTTTAGAATGTACTAATACAATAATAAATTATGATATTATGATTAAAAAAAACTATAATTAATCATGTCCCTTCACCCCATTATGAAGCCCTGCACATGACATGCAGGGAAAATAAAAACACATTGTTGCCATGAATTAATGTAAAAAAAAAATCACCACTTTGTACTAATTTGTTCCCTCATTTTAGTTAAATCGTGCCATGATTAAAACCAGTAACAAATTACTACAACATGGCCACAGTTTAACCAAAATGAGGGAACAAATTAATAAAACATGGCCACAAATTAATAAGTTGTGGGAGCGAATTCTTAATTTGTGACCACAATATCTATTTTTCTGCAAGCAGCCATATGCAGGGTTATGTACCGCTGTACCTAAAGTTCACAATAAGAGTTTTTCTTACTGTAAGAACCGTACAAGCTTGAATGATCACCTTTATGTTTTTGCAAGCTAAAGAATAAGGGAAGCAAAACAGCTTTAGACAACTGAATGGTTTCAAGGTTTAGAGGTGAACTGCTGTTAACTTTACACAGTGTCGTAGAAACACGACACTCTTGGCTTGAGATGCTGAAAAACAGCAGGACTGCACAACAGCTGCATGTTTACACAGACCAACAATTAAAAAAGATCAGACAATAAACAAGAATGTTTCTTGTGTGAATGGCCCCCAAGTTTCGAACAGCTTGACAGACTTGATTGAATGACTGCTGTTGACTGTAGGCAGGTCATAGGATTATCTTCTATGATATTTATATAAAAACAATAGATTGACTTCTAAAAACACTTTTTATGTTTATTCAGTGCTTTCATCACATGTAATCTAATGTGGTCAAAAGATCTTCATTTGGGGGCTTTTCTTAACAAATATTACATTAACATTTATTCATTTTATAGATGCTTTTATCAAAGGCAACTTACAAATGAGGAATACAAGCAATTCATCCTAAACAATCTTAGATGTCCTACTGAGAGAGACCGCTGTCTTTTAACAGATCTGGTATCTATTTTGTAAAAGTAAGCCATAACACAGCTTTAGTACAACAAGACCACTAACACAATGAGCACAGTCTGTCATCTTTTGATCCGCATTCCCAAATCACTGCAAAAAACATCAAATGCTCATTCTCAGTTAAATAATGGAACACTTGAGGGTCTTTTTCTCCCAACTAAGGGAATCTGCATTCCCCATTTATTGGTGAGTTGCACAATTTTTTTCAAATTTTAATAAGCAGCAGTTTTTTTTTAAAGAAATAATAATAAATGACTATGCAAGAAATACTGTATTTGATTAGATTGTCTTTTCAAAATTGTATTCTTATAATTAATTATAAGCTATATAGCTTTTCTTATAATTAAGCTTTTTTTTCCATTATAATATCAGGGCAGCTGTGCTGACATTTTTTACATTGTCCCTAAAAGAATATATAAAATACATTTTAATAAAAAAAATAAAAAAATGTTCATCATAGATAAGAGGTTTAATCAAATCATTGTATGAATAAACAGTTTTTTTTTAATTATTGGAGAGGACAAAAAATGTTAAAAAAGTAAAACAAATAAATGTAAGAAAAAAATATAGACTTAAATGTCACTGGTCTGCTTGTATACAGTATAGGTAACACCAACTGAACTCTCATTAACCTGATTTCCAGGGGCCATCTCTACTTCAGGCTCCATGAGTAGTTCATTTAAGAGTAGGACTCAGCTTAAAGGGGTCATATGATGCGATTTCATTTTTCATTCTCTTCGGAGTGTTACAAGCTCTTGGTGCATAAAGAAGATCTGTAAAGTTGGCCGGCACATTTTATGGAGGACTGTTTACTGATCCTGGGAGAGTAGGCTACAATGCCGGCTGTTCTGACTCACAGTCTGTAAGTACGTTTTCTTTTATCATTTGCCACTGATGATTCAAACGCGAGTTTTGGGCAGTAGAGTAGCACTTGTTGTTTGTCATTTCTCCAATCACACATGCAGACAGAGTTTTATGTTTACGCGGTGCGGCACGATGCAATGCAACGCAACGCGTAAAAAGACAGTATAAGTCATTATAATCAGTAATTATGTCCCCACTGGATGCAACAAATGCCTCGTTTGTAATGGGTTTTAATGTTTTTGTCTCGTTGCTCCGGCTGGGACACGCCATCACAGTATGGTGAGGGGCATAACATTCCCGTCTCACGCTTGAGGTATTCGGCCAATCACAACGCACTGGATAGCTGGCCAATCAGAGCACACCTCGCTTTTTCAGACCGATGAGCTTTGTAAAAATTGATGCGTTTCAAAAAGGCGGGGCATAGAGGAGAAACAATAATGTACAGTATGTGGAAAATTATGTGTTTTTTTAAACTTAAACCGCATAAACACATTTCATTACACCAAATAAACAAAATAATGTTCTTTTTAGCAGCATCATATGACACCTTTAAGACTCAGAAGTGTTCATTTTGGTATCGGGGTTGAGAGATGAACAACAGCAATGAGCAAGTAGGCTTCCTGAGACTTAATACTGTATATGTAAAGTAGAGTGTAGGCATGCAGTGTGTGGCCATTTATGAGCCATTTCTGTCACTGCAGCGTGGCTCTTGTCCCCTGGCAAAGGCAACTGATCCAGTTCTGTCAGTGCACTCTTATATAGTCAACCTACACGTATATTTTAGCGCTGTCGAACATCTGCACGCTTCACTCCATTTGCTTGAGCGCCCAGGGAGACGGGTCAAGCCGAGGCCATGCTTCATTTCCTCAAATGAGGACAGTGCAAAGATTCTGGAGACACCAATTGTTTCCCTCTCCCCTCTAAACTCTTCTGTTTCCGCACCCTGGGCTAATTGGAATCGGCTGAGTGTAAATTGAATGAGTGGAGATGTGTGTTGGGATTGTGATCTTTGGCCCACTTTTGGCACATGTGCAAACGTGCTCTAAGAGGGAGATGTATGGTTCTAATGCTGCGAACGGCGGTCTGATCGTACACTGAACCAGAACGAGAGGTTCCTTCCCAAGGTACGTGTCCTCGCAGTTCAGAATCATTTTACAAGGCAAGCAAAAACAAACTTTTGCACGGCTGCCCATTATTCCACTGTGGTGTCATTACATGGCTGAGTTAACCCCAGTGGGCCTACTGTGTTTGCACAACGATCTGGCTGAACTGCCCAAGAGGGACTGAATGCCTCTTATTCCACTCGGTGTTACGTGGCCACTCCTACTATCTCTCAGGGAACCGATATTAAAACACGTACAGTCTGAGTCTTTTGTTAATAAGCAAAAAGCATCATCCTTCTAAGTCGTGCATGAATGCTGTCACTGCCATCCCTCCTTCAGACAACAGGCAGTGACAGGAATTATGTGCTGTGACGTGCCTGTGTGCCCCAGCGGTCCCTCTTTAGGAGATTAAAGCCCCGAACTGACAGCTCTTTAATCTCTGGTGCTTTGTTAGCAGACCATGTGGTGTAGAAGCAGCAGTGCCTTATGGGGAATAGGTCTGGGACGAAGTCATCCACAACATTTCACATCATCAGCAGCTGTGATAGAGGTAAAATCATCAAATGTTACCATAAATATTAATCGCTGAACTCACAGATTCTGAAAAGCGCATTTTCAGGGACCTAAAATATGCATCTTCTTAAATATTTTTTGCCAAGGTCAACGTTTTAAGTATGTTGCACAGTCCACGGGACATTCCAAACCGTGCACATCATCCGTGTGCCCGCTAAGACTGACGGCAGCTGCATATTCTGTATGTCTTACTGTGGAAAAATACTGACTCACTCTAACTGACTGTGTGACATAAGGAGAGGGAGCGGCACTCAGGGAATTCCATAGCAACACACTGACCAAGAGACGACAAGATTCTAGAAATATTCCAAAAGAAGAAATACAGTGTACATGCTTTAAGACCACAGTCTTCCTTTTATAGCGCTCTCCTGTGTGCTCCCAACAGCGGGAGATTTGCCAGTGCACTGATGTTTATGGCAAGATAATAAGACTGCATTCTTTGATTCTGTGTTGTTCTCTTGCAAGATACTCTTTTAAAACATTCAAATTATTTTGCAGTTGGATTTAAAATGTAGTGAAGTAGAGCATACAAATGGTTGTGGATTATTAATAAATCTAAGAGGAAATATCGTGCAGAGACAGTGCAAACTGAATGCACAGCTGAAATAAAATATTTAGTGGGAACATTTTAAATGCACGCTTAAGAAAATGCCACCCACTGTGCAAAAACCTACAAAACACAGAATTACACAAATCATCAGATTAGAGCAAGATCCGAAGTTCACAAGCTGGGGCCCCCATAATTCTAAATATGGGCGCAAAATTAGTATATAAAATAGTGTATACACTACCATTCAAATGTTTGGGGACTGTAGAATTTTTCTACATACTTTCTACATAATTTCTTATACTCTAAACAAGGCTGTATTTATTTGAACAACACTCTTAGAAGAAAAGGTAAGCTGTCACTGGGGTGGTACCTTTTCAAAAGGTACACCTCTGTACCTTAAGCATCCATATTGTTACTTTAAAGTTACATGTTAGTATCAAAAATTTTTACCTTTTTTTCCTGAGAGTGAAAAATACAGTTACAATTTAAAATAACTCTAATAATAATATTTTTATTTATTTTTTATTTATTTTCGGGATGGCATAATTTTCAGCATCATTACTCCAGTCTTCAGTGTCACATGGTCCTTCAGAAATCAAAATGCTGATTTGCTGCTTAGGAAATTATTTGATGAATAGAAAGTTCATCAGCATTTATTTGAAATATACTTTTTGTTTGTAACAATGTAAGTCTTTACTGTCAATTTGATACGTTTAATGCGTCCTTGCTGAATAAAACTGTTAATTAATTGAATACATATCAATTCATATAAAAAATTATATCAATACCTATCAATTCCATATCAAATGTTTCCCTTAAAAGTTACTTTCTGACACTGCGTGAGAGTTATAACATCAGACACATAGATTTCTTTCCCCATCCAACCTGGTGAGATCTACTGTGCATACTGTAGATAATGTCACTTCTCTTTGTCAGTTTTGTTCTCTCTTGCTCCGTCCCTTAGGTCTAATTAACCAGCTCAGGCTCAGCAAAGCTCAGTCAGCCAATTCAAAGGCATTAACAATTCATGGACAGACATCACAGAAATAACCAGACCTTCTCTTTCCATTTGCCTCTGGATGGGGGAGGGTGGGTCAGGGAGGTCCCTGGTAGAGAGTGGTGTAGGTCCATCATGTAATCAGTTCGCTCTCTCCTCCGGTACAGCATCCTTTTGCTTGATCCCATGAGGTTGCACTTGCTGGAGCACTTTTATGAAACTGGAACCCTGCCATAGAGATCGAATGATGCACAGTGAGATAGAGTTCCTTCTGCACCATCAAAGAAGGCCCATCAACATCTTTATGAGTCATTAGAGATCATATTTACTTTTGCTATAATAGCAAACACATTTTAAAGTGGTAGTTCATCCAAAAATGAAAATTCTGTCATCATTTACTCACCCTCGTGTAGTTGCAAGCCCATTGTGAATGTCTAAGAAAGTCATACATGTTCAGAAAGACACTGATGATGACATAATGACGATTCATGTTTGGTTGAACTATTTCACTTTTAGTTAATTGTAAAAACACAAACCCAATCCAAAAAAACATCATATATATTAGTATTTAAAATATCCTAAAATATTAAATAATATAATATATAAATTAGCCCAATCATTTATAATATGAGCTGTATAAAAGCACGCTGAGTTCTAATAGCTCATGTCAAAGAAAACATATTTTTCACACAAACAAATAAGGAGGTCTGCATTTGCCGCAAGATTTATGCCTCAACTTCTGGCATCTCTCAGTCCAGAGAAAGCTGCTCAATAAAATATTGCTGTCATGGTAAAACTTTAATGGCTCTGTCTTCGAGCATTAACCCACATGAACACACATTTAGGGCATCTTTTCTGCATAAGCCTTAGTTGAAAACACCAGCCACCCCACCTCCCCACTCCTAAAATCACCAGAGAAGATTTAACAGTCATTTAGCAAATAGAGCTCCCCAGCCCAGATCAAAAAGCATCTGTTCAAATGGTGCCATGGATGACTGTGTATTAACCCTTTTACATGACAGGTGGATGTGGTGTCTGTATAAAGCATCCACTTTGTACGAGGTTGTTGCTGTTAACTACAGTAAACACATACAATGGTCTTCCTTGTATATTCATTTAAAATGAGAGTTTTGTATTTAATAGATAGTTCACAGTCTGTTACTTATCTCATGACATTCAAAACCCAGATTTTTTTTACTTCCATGGTGAATATTCTAAGAATTTTCTTTCTTGGAAACCTCTTTCTATCATTTATTTATTTATATATATAGACAAAACCCTCTTCTTCTGTATCTCCCAAATCAAATATGGCGCCGTTGAGGTCAAAGACGTTTGGTCACGAGACACATGGGAACCAATAAGGTTTAACGTGAATGGTGTTAGGCGCCATTTTTGTAGTCCATGTAGCTGTTGTAGTCCATTTCGGAGCTTCGACGGTGAGGAAAATTATCAAAGTGTAATAACAAGTTACATAGCGGCAGAATTTTCATTTTGGTTTAACTACTAATTTAAGCAAATATGAGATAAAACTGTTGCTTTAATTAGACATGTTCCCACGAACGCATAGCATACAATTATGCATTTGCTGAACATGTATGTCTGTGTACACAAACAAGTGAGATTAGTGGACACCCCACACTCATCCACTGCCAGAGTCAAAGACAGTGAGAGATTAAGTCATAATCTGATGATGGGGCACTCCCGTCAAATACAATACAACAAAATAGATCTCCTTTTTATTGAAGGCTGTTGATTAAAACAGCTTAGGCTACCTCACCATACAAAAGCACCATGATCCTAAAAATCCACTGAATCCTTGCTCCTATAATGTCTTTAGCACTTTAGACTAGAGCATAGCCAAATTAAGAAACTGAGGTATTCGTATCCGTTTATTAAACTGATAGTGTGTTGGTTTAATAATTTTGAATAAAAATAATTTTTAGATTTAGGTAGGGGTCTTAAAATCACTAATATCTTATTTTTCTTATTCCTGTTTGACAAAATCATGATATCAGCTCTATATAATTTTCTCTGTCTCTCTCTTACCCACACCCACACACCCACCCACCCACACACACACACACACACACACAGGTTTGTTTTTATGGTTTATGGGGACTCTCCATAGGCATTATGGTTTTTATACTGTACAAACCGTATTTTCTATTGCCCTACACCAACCCTACCCCTAAACCTACCCCTCACAGGAAACTTTCTGCATTTTTAGATTTTCAAAAAAACTCATTCTGAATTATTTATAAGCCTTTTGAATTATGGGGACACTGAAAATGTCCTCATAAATCACCTTCTCGTTGTAATACCTGTCATACCCATGTTATTATACAAATGGGGAGTTGCACAATTTTTTTAATTTTTTTTTCAAATTGTGTCCTCTTAAACCACATAAACATGCACACACTTACACACACACACACACACACACACATGCATACATATGCTGGCTGCATAAGTCTTTGTTATCACAGTGGAGGCTGCAGGATTTCAACAAGAAAGAAGTCTGCCCTCCATCGTCCTGTTCCCTGAACATATCCACAGATCACAGTCACAGCGGCCACATTCAATTTAATGATGAAAGATGAAGCAACTCATTCTAGCAATGATATTTTGACGACATAGAGTAATACAGAACTTTATTGGCTTAAATATTGTATAAATAAGATCTTGTCATAAATGTGAATCATTTACCAAGTAGGCTTCAAAAACATTACATGCAATTTGTTGAATATTATGTATGAAATTCATCTACATTTTGTGGTAAAAGGGCACATAAATCACACACGAATCTCTTAAAAGAAGCATACATCTCATCAATAATGCATAAATCTCTTAAAAGTCTAAAATGTTGTGACAAAAAAATTACAGATCAGCCTATCACAATCATTCCTTTTACATTTACAACAATTACTATTTTTCATTTTTCACTGGTTTACATCCAAAGGCACCCACCTTCCTCGAGCTGAATAGATTAGTTGCGCAGGTTTGATTGAGCAGGGATTTTAAACAGAATATTTACAGGTTCTAATATCATAGTGATTCTTTCTGGCTGACACAATAAGCTGCAATGATGACTTCTGTATGACTAATTCCTCTCCCTCGGGCTGGACTGGAAACACAAGGTTGTCCTATGAGGCGAGAAATCTCAGAGCTGCACAGTCCTCCTCCTCCTCCAACTGTGGTAAAATATGATTCACCATTCGCATCTCCAGAGCTGGATCTATTCTTGGAGTCTTAGTCTTGTGCATAAAGCAAAAACTTAAAAGAAACGCTGGGGCCACCTGTGTCTCCACATCACCGTATGATAAACAAATGCTGCTTCACGGGTTTCAAGATTCAGGTTACTTGCATATCATAAAAACAGCTGTGTCAGTCCAAGGTGGACGAATGCACACTTCTGCTCAGTCCTCTTTAGGAAGGAAGTCCTCGTTGGCGGTCTGGTTGGCGAGGGCCTGTTCCAGCAGGGCTCTTTGCGTGATTGCAGGCAGGTAGAGGAATGCGTAGAGGAGCCCCAGTAGCAGAAGAGCGATGATCAGAGGAAGACCCCAATCTGTGGTCATGATTGGCTGTTCACAACGGGCCTGGAGGAAAGAGCCCTGCATTGTGCCGATAGCTGTCGGAGAGAGACAGAGGAAAGTGTCCGCTGTCCAGAGACTGCTTGGAAGTGTGTGTCTGTATGCGTCCCTTTGGCAGGACACACCTGTCACTAGCTGCTCTGCTTGGCTCCGAGACACAGCTGTCAACGTGACACTCCAGCCAGATGTCAGGCCTGCCCTAGGAGGGACATGCCCAGACTGACAGCAGACACGGTGACCTACGTCAAAGACATGCAGAACTGATGGCGTCATAAGTAAACATCAAACATAAAGTATGTTTCATTGTTAAACTCTTATAAGTGTATTACCTGTGCACGATTGTCGACCTAAGCCACTCTCAAGGTGACATATGGGTAACACGGAATACGGCGTAGAGCTGATTTGAAATGTTATGCAACGTTGTTTGGGCACATCACACTATGTTAGGACTAATACCTGCATCCAGCACATCCTCAATCCTCAAATCACCTCCCAAATCTAGAATATGGATTATAGTGCTTGCATAACATAATTATGTAATTCTTGGTAACGTTTTATGACACCATATTTTACGAATTATACTAAATTGCCTGCACTTCTCGGAAAGAGTGGGATTAACTGTGGGATATTTTTTTACATATAAAAATCTGTCTTGTAGTGTCTTGTAGTGCAGGGGTTTTCAAACTTTTAAATGCCATAAAGCCCCCAAATATGATACCCTTGTGAGAAACCCCCTTCCTAAAACATAAAGACAACTGTATATACTTTTATTTTTATATTAAAAAAAGGACAGATGAACAGAATAATAATAATAATAACAAGAACATATAATGAATAATAATAACAAATAGTGCAAAACATTCATTGTTGTTGATAATAATAATAATATATTTACAATTCTTAATATAAATAATTTCATAATAGAAGATTTAGTTTGAAAAATAATGGCTTGTCCTTTTTATAGTATAATGTATACTATCATATATTAACTAATATCTAATAATAATAATAATATAATCATTTCATTAATGTCAGAAGTTAACGTATTAACTTTGACATCTCTAAAATACATATTTTTAAAGAAATAACTTTTTCTCTCCAATTTTTCCCCCTCCTCGTGGCCCTCAGTTTGAATACCCAGTTCTAGATTAACTGTCAAATACAACATGTACAATAGTTAAAAATGTAAAAAAAAAAACTGGATACTGGTCCAGAAAATAAATAAATAAATACTGGTCCAGAATTGTAGCTCAATTAAATAACATCTTAGGTCTGGCCTTGGATCCTGACCCTCTGTCTCTTCTCCTGGGTTTTCCTTGTAAGCTTATTAATAATAAGCATAAAAAAACATATTTTTTGCCTGTTAACTTTTGCTGCCAGGAAGAATTTACTAATGTCGTGGACCAGCGATAAACCTCCTTCTATAAAAGGATGGCATTTAGTTATTAGAGAGACTATTCCTCTGGAACTTCTAACATGTTTTATTCACTCTACAACTAATACATTTAATCGCATTTGGACACCATATCTGGACAGCATAAATGCCTCTATTTGTGATATTCTGAGGTTTGGAATGACATAATGTCTCTTGAGGTACTTGTCTTCTGTTTCCTCCCTGGTCTCTGTTGGTCCTGCTGCACATTTTTGTTTTGCAGTACAAGGTTTTGTTGGTATCATTTTATGTATACTTTTGTTTGTGTATCTTTGTTGTGTGGCGGGCAATTTGTGTTATTCTGTTTTGTGTTTGTCAAAAAATAATAATAATAATTTAACTTTAATTTTATCATGAAGGTCTGTACTTGAAAGGCCTGGTTATTTATCCAGTTCTCATACATTCAGTTCAAATGAGCACACATCTTCATTTAGACCGACGTGAAAAGCAGGAAAAGGACGGCAAGCGTGATGGTTACTTATACATGCATTGACTCAGACAGCTGTCTTAACCTCCGCAGAGAAAGGCCTCTCCCTCAAAGCCTGCAAAATCAGGTCACCTCACTGTGGAGCACCAAAGCAAGGACAGGACACACAGTGCTGCTGAAACCTCAAAGGTGTCCATTGTTTTTCAGACACAAAAGCATATTTCACATAATTGTCCCCTCTGTTTTGTCTTTTCATGATTGAATCTGATTAATCATTTATTTATTTACTTATTTGTTGTCAGATATAAAGATTACATAAATGCTGTAACAGACAGACTCGGCTAATCAAGACACAGAGGTGCTTAAGGTAGAGTGACGCTAAGAAGGTCTAAGGCAACTACTTGATTTTTTATTACATGTGAACAAGGCTATTAAGGGGAATATTTTTGCAATTCGGATGCTGTTAATTGCTTTGGATGAAGAACATGAATGTAATCATGTTGTTGTTACTTTTTTTTTAAGCATATAGGCCTAGGTAATTGATCATTAAAGAACTGTGCTTTTTATGTCAGGGTCAGGGTCATTTTCTCAGTGCTCTATTAATAGAATGTGTAATATTGTACAAACATGGGTAGTTGACATTTAAAAAATAAAGTTCAGAACACACCAACATCCTACCTATCAAATTAAACATGCAAAATAAATAAATAAATAAATTTGACACCTGCATTTCCTTTCCCTTTTACCACAAATTTTTGTTTAGAATATCCAGTATATTGTCCTTTTATCTGTCAATTTATTTACAGCTAACCTCTGTATTAGTTATAGATTTTATGAATAAATTAGTCAGATTAGTTAAAAAAAGGATTTATTTTATGTGTGAACAAGGAAACATATACCACAGCATATGAGATCAGAATTCATGTTTGAGCTATAACTGACACTTTAAATATTCTACAAATACAAAATGTGTTTATATACTACCATTCAAAAGTTTGGGGTCAGTAAGGATGCATTAATTTAATCAAAAGTGACAGAAAAGATGTTAATAGTGTTACAAAAGATTTCTATTTCAAAGAAAATACTGTTCTTTTGAGCTTTCTATTCATCAAAGAATAACGAAAATAATGTTACAGTTTCCAGAAAAATATTGAGCAGCACAACTGTTTTCAACATTGATAATAATAATAAATGTTTCTTGAGCAGGAAATGATTTCTGAAGGATCATGTGACACTGAAGACTGGAGTAATGATGCTGAAAATAACAATAATATAATTGTTACTATTTACTGTAATTACTTTGACAAAATGGAGCTTTGGTGATAATAAGAGACTTGCTCTAAAAAACTCTTTCACTGGAAAAAATCGTATTGGCTTTTGAACAGTATTGTTTATATATTTACTGCAGACAGCACGTCGTGCCAACCATCTATTTCAAATGGCCATTATACCAAAGTAATTATATGACTCAATACATATGATCCAGTTGCAGGGAGGATGGCATTAGATAGCATTTTCCAAAAACAAGAAGCATTACATAACCAGTCAACAGAGACAAAACCTACACACTCCGCATCAGGAGAGAAAGATATAACAATTAAAGGACAGAGAGAAAGGAGACAAGGTAACAGTGCCTCCAGTTTTCCTTTTCTCTTTAAGCACAACCTGAACAAATCATCTCGACACACTCAATACAGTCCTGACTATGGCTCCACTGGCTCTTCTCAACAGATAGATAGCGTGTCCATCGCCCACAGACATGGAGGCTGTGTGTATTACATAAAGCACTCGTGAAACCCTGGCCGCTGCAGTGATGATTATACGATGATGGCAAGACTCCACATATCTTATACTGTGCATTTACACACACACACACACACACACACACACACACACACACACACACACACAAAGTACTCAAAAGCACATTCTCTAGACACAGTGACCCCTGTATTATTTTTAGCTCAGCTAGTGGTGAGAACTTCACTGCTGAGGGAAGCATGATTCAGAAAAGTATGAAAATAGTTGATGTTATTTAAGAGCCAAGACAAACACTGTAGAGGCAGTAATCTCAGGACAAGACAGAATAAAACATCACATTTGGTGATGAAAACAGTGAAGTCTTGCTTATGTGAACATCAAAACAGTCCCTTCAGCAGATATACAAGGAGCTAAAGGCACCTCCTCAGTGCTTGGAGGCATATAAACAGTTTCTTGAGTTCAGATGCTGGATATGTTTTCCTGATGTAAATCTATTGAGGCAAGACAAATCCTCCCACACAGAAACCAGCAGCCAATCAACATTTCTCTGCCTGGTCTAATAAAAATAGATTTTACAGTTAACTGTTTCTGTTAAATGATACACGAAGGGCAACGGACCATGAGGAGGGATGTTGGTTGTAGGGCACACAATGTAGCCTATAGCTGTGCATACAATTGAATAACTAGTCAATACAATGCCAACGTGACCTCAGCTATGATATTGAGATAACTGATCTGTGGGATTGTATAACTATAGGAGAATTTCAAGCTGGCAGATGTGGTCAGCGAGGGATTACAGGACCATTTTACACAACACTGTACTGCTTGAGCACATTTCAGTCAAGGTGAGGGGGCTGTGCATTGTTCCCAGCTCATGAGCAAACAGAAATGCTGCAGAGGTGCTTGAACTGGACAAAATGTGTTATGTGCTAAAACAAATAAAAACAACCATTAGAAATGGAAATGATTTTTTATTGGACTAATTAGTTTATAGTGCAAGCTAAATTCACAGCAAAGTCACTTTAAGTGTATTCTTGTATTCTATAATTTATGGCGATTTTAAAGAATTTGCATACTACTACACTAACTTTTGCATAGTAAACTTTAACATTATTTGGACATAAACTTTTTTTACAGACGAAAAAAAAGCTCATCAGCATTGTGGGTGAGATTTGAGCCCCCGAGCGCAGAGCTCTGTGGATTAATGAAGCACGTTTCAAAATAATACCGCCTCAGTACTGCGGGACAGCGAAACGATACAGCAGCGCCACCATGCGGTTACAGAGGGTTTAGCAGGTTACGCAATTTTGCATGTAAAAAAAAAGGACAAAATGTGTTATGTGCTAAAACAAATAAAAACAACCATTAGAAATGGAAATGATTTTTTATTGGACTAATTAGTTTATAGTGCAAGCTAAATTCACAGCAAAGTCACTTTAAGTGTATTCTATAGTATTTTATCACAATCCATGTTTTACTATAATTTATGGCGATTTTAAAGAATTTGCATACTACTACACTAACTTTTGCATAGTAAACTTTAACATTATTTGGACATAAACTTTTTTTACAGACGAAAAAAAAAGCTCATCAGCATTGTGGGTGAGATTTGAGCCCCCGAGCGCAGAGCTCTGTGGATTAATGAAGCACGTTTCAAAATGATACCGCCTCAGTACTGCGGGACAGCGAAACGATACAGCAGCGCCACCATGCGGTTACAGAGGGTTTAGCAGGTTACGCAATTTTGCATGTAAAAAAAATAACGGAGATTTTTAACTCGAACCGTTGCAGTCTGTCAGTCTTATAATGGAAGTGAATGGGAATCACGGCTTTGAGAGAATACACAAACAAAACCAAATTAAACCCTGAGGCTTGTAATGATACATTGATGTGTAAAGACACAAAAACGATCGGTCTGTGCAAGAAACTGAACAGTATTTATATCGTTGTGATGTTTATCTACTTACCCCCAGGGCATCCCAAGATGTAGGTGACTTTGTTTCTTCAGTAGAACACAAACGGAGATTTTTAACTCGAACCGTTGCAGTCTGTCAGTCTTATAATGGAAGTGAATAGGAATCACGGCTTTGAGAGAATACACAAACAAAACCAAATTAAACCTTGAGGCTTGTAATGATACATTGATGTGTAAAGACACAAAAACGATCGGTCTGTGCAAGAAACTGAACAGTATTTATATCGTTGTTTTACCTCTTGATTCACCGCAATGTCTGAACTGTTCTGAGCGTGTTCTCAACAGCCGGCGCCTGACGGCGTCTTCTTCTTGCTTTACGGCGGATCGCAGACTCATAAGTGCATTACTGCCACCTATCTCTCAAGTGGACCATTGATACTCCTAATTGAGATTGTAGGTAGAGTGTCAATGGTCCATTTGAGAGATAGGTGGCGGTAATGCACTTATGAGTCTGCGATCCGTCATAAAGCCTTGAGAACGAGCTCAGGAGGACGTGCCGCCGCTCAGGACAGTTCGAACAGTTCGGACATTGCGTGAATCAGAGGTAAAAAACGATATAAATACTGTTCAGTTTCTTGCACAGACCGATCGTTTTGTGTCTTTACACATCAATGTATTTGTCATGAGCCTCAGGGTTTAATTTGGTTTTGTTTGTGTATGTTTTTTTTAATTCTCAAAGCTGTGATTCCCATTCACTTCCATTACAAGACTGACAGACTGCAACGGTTTGAGTTGTGTTTGTGTTCTACTGAAGAAACAAAGTCACCTACATCTTGGATGCCCTGGGGGTAAGCAGATAAACATCAAATTTTCATTTTTGGGTGAACTATCCCTTTAAGCAACAGTTTTAGTTTTTGAGGTAGGGATTGTTATATGACAGTTTATATGAAGCAATGAATTTCTTTAAACATGCTTCACATAGTTTAAGTAGAGAAATCAAGAAGACCTTTCATACTGTAACTTGCCTGTTTAAGTAGTGGAAAAAATGGTGCGTCTTGGCCCCTTATAGACTGCAACAAAAACTGATCAAAACAAAAAAGTAATAATAAACAGATGAAAAATAGAGATTTAAAATCTCTATTGCTATAAAAGCACAAAAGCTAAAACCATAGTTATGCATTCATACAATGAACAATACCACTTCTACACATAGCATACTTGCATTTAAAAGAGGTAAAAATACTTAATTGGGAGGAGGATTTTTAAAAAGTTCTTTCTCACTGCACTCTAATGATATGCTATTCCTTTTCTTTTGATATTTTTTGTTCAAATTAGGTCCATTGTTCAATCACTACCATTTAAAGAAAAGGGTACTCTATGGAGCTGGGGACACTGCAGTGTAGCGTCAGTATTGGACTGGTAAAACAGCGTAAGAGTTCCTCAGTCTAGACTCCATTCACATAACCACTGCTGACACTGTGCCTGTTGCTCCTCACTCTCCACTGGGCTGCTCCTCCTGTGCACTGGCTCTGGATCTTCTTGGATTTCAGTTTGTGGTTTTTTCAAAATATTCTTCAGTAGGTCCTCCAGAACATTCACACATCTTTGTGGTGCCCATTTGGAGTCGAGGGTGAGTACAAAGGGATCTGGGGCTGTGACATGGATGGGTTCATTCTCTAGTGGGATGTGCAAGAAGTAGGCATGCAGCATCATGCGATACGGAGCATTGTATGTGTGTAGACTGTAAGTGTAGTCTCCCACTATGGGGTGAGCAATGGCACTGCAGTGAACTCGGAGCTGGTGCATCCGTCCTACAGGATTATTGATACTTAGACTTTTTCCATTTGACATTGTGTTTCATCTATATTTTGTCTGCATTGTTGATGATACTGTACCTGTCAGAGGCTGCAGAAGCACTTTTGTGACTGGATCTCCATCATATTCTCCATGCTCTAAAACTGTCAGCTCTGTTTGGCAGGGCTTAGTATTCTCACAACCTACCGCACACAATATGAAATTGATGCATGAATGCATTTCTATTAGTTTCTGACAGTACATCCAAAAATGAAAACCTACTCACCCTTAGGCTATACAAGATGTAGATGAGTTTGTTTCTTCATCTGAACAGAATTGGACAAATTATAAAATAATATTATAATATAATAGCATTATATCTCTTGATCCTCTGCAGTGAATGGGTGCCGTCAGAATGAGAGTCCAAACAGCTGATAAAAAGTGACTCCAGTGCATCAATTAACATCTTGTGGAATGAAAAGCTGCGTGTTTGTAAGAAACAAATGTATGATTAAGACATTTTTATCTTCCAGCTAAAATATGAGTCCTCTAGCCATAATATTGCTTTCTCCAGTGGAAAAAATTTATGTCTGAATCAGGAGAGCAATATACACAGATCAAGCATTGTTTACATGCAAAAACAGTCCAGAACAGTTTTAAACAAATATGTCAGTGGATTATTGACGTTGCGAGAAGAATAGGGGATTAACTTTTTCCACTGAAGGAAGCATTATTATGGATTATTTTGGCCATTAGTGACTGTTTAAAGTTAAACCGCCTTAATAATGGATTTGTTGCTTACAAAGCTTTTCACACAGATTTTCACTTCACATGACATTAATTGATGGGCTGGAGTTCTGTGGATTATTGTGACATTTTTATCAGCTGTTCGGACTCTCATTCTGACGGCACCCATTCACTGCAGAGGATCCACTGGTGAGCAAGTCATGTAATGCAACATTTTTCCAAATGGCCTGAGGGTAAGTAAATTGTCAGCAAATACAATTTTTTGGTGAACTATTTTTAACATTTGAGTTTAATTTACAGCAAAAGAGATTCTGACCATCTGTTCCTTCAGTACACATCATGTGGGTTTTGCCCTCTGCTGTGTTCTTGCCGATCGCAAAGTCCAGGGTCATTTTCTCCTCAGCAACAGTGCCACGGACCTGCACAGGAAATATAAATGGCCTATATTATTATGAAAAACCTTTTATTCATCCAATGAATGTCTGAATTTTACAGTACCAGGGCGAGATAAGCTTTGGTAACAAGTCTGTCCTTAAAACAGCGCTATGCATGCCCTGCCGCTGCCTTGTTCAGTGCTACACACAAAGCACCACTGGTAGAGAAATCCAGTTGATGGCAAAACCTGCAGAATATCAGAATACATACGAATGAATTACTGATAAGATGCATGTGCTTCTTGAAATAATTGTTTGTCTCAGCACATAGCAGAGTAACAGAAAACCTGAGAAAAAGACCTGAAGCCGTAGTAGGTGCCAGGATCTGCAAGTTCTGGGAAGCGATGCTTCAGCTGACTCTGGACAGTCTGTTTCTCATACCACATCTTGCTGTCAATACGAATATCCCAGTGTTTGTTGACAACTATATAGTTTGCGCTGTGGTACAAAACACACAGGTTCTCCAGGCTCGCAGGCTCCATGCTCCCCTTTTCGTGCAAAGCAAGACCAGTGTTATTCTGTGTGGCACATCAAGAAGTTTTGTGACAGTATTTGAAATGCATTTAAAGGGGTCATATGATGCGATTTCAATTTTTCCTTTCTCTTTGGAGTGTTACAAGCTCTTGGTGCATAAAGAAGATCTGTAAAGTTGCAAAGACTAAAGTCTCAAATCCAAAGAGATATTCTTTATAAAAGTTCAGAGTCAGCCACACCTACCTAAAACGGCTTGTTCTAACACGCCCCCATATGTCTACGTCACTGTGTGGGAAGATTTGCATAACGCCGCCCAAATGTTCATGCAAAGAAAGAAGGCGTAACTTTTATTCTCGCTGTAGTATTGTTGACGATATCCACTTCGTCATGCCTAGAGCTGATCTGTGCTGGTCGCTGAGGGAATACATCAACTTTCACTGTGGACGAAGCGGAGTCCAGCCCGGGGTTGTCACATGTGGTTGCCGCTCATTCGTCGGATCCTCCGGGCGTGCCGTTCTCGACCCCGCCGCCTCAGCCCTAAGACCAAATAATGTTCTTTTTAGCAACATCATATGACCCCTTTAAGTAATATATGACTATTAAAGGCACAGTTGGCACATGCTGTTTGTCTTGTTACCGCTGTACTTGTATTGTTATTGACCCCTGATTTTGTGCAGCATGCTGGTTATTGATTATTTACGTCCAGTCTTCTGTTTATCTTTCCTCTGCGCAGAGCAAACCTCCTTTAGAGGAAGCATTAGATCGCACACATTTTATTCAATTGTCGTGCAAAAAGTTATTACATTGACTGCTTTTTGTTTCTAGCTAACAGCGTAGATTAAATAAATTTACTTTGAAAGACCATTTCTGTAAAATCCCATGCGTAACTGGCAGACATAATCGTTTCAAAAGAAAAGCCTCATTATTTCAACTAATTTGCACGAGTATTCCAAATGGTCTTATTAAATGTCTAATAATTAAATGGTCTAATTCAAAAGGAATCAGTTAAATATAACGTAAGAAATAATATAAATAATAAAAGAGTAAATAGTCGTTCTTTTGAGTCGGATCTTTTTAATGAATTGGATTTGTTCACTCTATTCGGTTCCATTTTCAAGCCGATTCTTTTAAACGAACTGTTCGAAAGAACCGATTCGCAAAAACGTTCTTTTAATAGCATTCGTTTAAGTTGGATCTTTTCAATCAATTTGATGCCTTCAGTGTGGTCTTAGATTCCTATTCATTTTGTAAATACAGCCTAACAGTTTAAGAACAATTACACCAGGATAGATGAAAAACGATCCACAAATACAAGTTTATTTCAGCTGTTGTATTTAAATGAAAACAACTAACAACAGACACAGTTTTAAAGCATTGCAAGCTACAGCACAACGAACTGAAATCAAAGTAAGTTACAATAGCTTAAGTGTGCTGGATGTCTGCAATCATTCAGTCAGTGACGACTGCACAAAACGTGCAAACTAATGAAAACATTATAAACTGTTACAAAATGATGAACAAATGTAGTTTAGGCATAGGTTTGTGCAACGCTGTAAAATATTTACCTTTTTTAAAATATTCCATTAAACCTGCTGAGATACAAGGAGCGTGAACTGAAATTCTCATTTCCACTTGGTTCCACGCGCATGTCCGGGAAACTCATGAATATTTATGTTTGCCCCGCCCACGGAAACCAAAAATCTCGGAAACCGAGAATCTCGTAACACCGGACCTGCTCTACTTCAGTTTTGAACGAACTGTTCAAAAGAAACGATTCGCCGAAAACAGCCGGACCTGCTCTGACAAAGTGCGCACGCGCATGTCAAACTTATGTCCAGTTTGTCGCAGTGAATTGTGGGATAGAAATTCACAGACATGGCGTCTCGTGCGCTTGCATACTGTGTGCGCTCCGTCGCTCGCGCCGCTGCAAGGTTAAATCATGGCAGCGTGCTCACCAGATCCGCCCGCGCGCCCCTCGCCTCAAAGCAGCGACCGCTCTCTGTCTTGTCATGCAGCCAGCGGACGAGGTGGACTCAACCAGTGCGGGTGAGCTTTCTGCAGAGGGGGATGTGTGTCTGTGTGGCCTACTAGTGCTGGATTACTCCGTGACCTACCGGTGTCTTTCCGACTAATCTATTCGTGCGTGACAGCTGGGAGCCATACAAAGTTAATGTAACTTAGTGTGCATTCACAACATAACGTTACACCATCCACATCAGTTATTACTGTTTTCAAAGTGCAAGACTTTAAATAGCTGATCAGTCACGCTAATAGTGTATACATACTATGTGTGTATCTTCACGGGTGCTGCTCTTTGCGTCTTTTATTGTAGCTATTATTAAAGTGATGGTTCACTTTAATAATAATTCTGTCATCGTGATGTTCCAAGTCCCTCTGTGGGACACAAAAGCTGTTGGGCAGAATGACAGCCACTTCATTTGATTGTATGGAAGGTGCAACCGAACGGTGACAGAATCCACCAGCCTCTAACATTCTGTCCAACATCTGTCGTTTGTTACCGAGGGGGAAAATAAAAATAATAAAGACAGTTTTGGGTGATTTATCTCTTCATTTGGCAGAGCTTATGTTTATTCCCTAATTACCTTTCTTCTAATAAAGCTGGTATTGTGTGCACTGCAGTGAATATAGTTGGCTCTGGGATGAATTGCTTATGTTCCTCTCCTCATCTGCAAGTCATTTTGGATAAAGCATCTGATATATCAGTGAACAAATGTAAATGTTTGGATGCCTCTAGATTTCAGGCCCGTCTGTTCATCAGTGTCGGCACTATGGGGATCTTCCACCCCTCACTTTAGAGAACATCGAAGAGCGTGTCATGTACGTCCTTAAACTGTATGACAAGATCAGTCCAGAGAAGGTGAGAGAGACTTCATACTTACCCTCTGTACTGTAACATTGCATAGGTCGTTTTGTCTATGATAATCTTCAAATACTGAAATTTGAAGGACAATGATGTGCAATTTCTGTTACCTGGAAACTGCATGCCTATTGCCTACCCACCATATTTTAATACATTTCTTTGGTGTAACACTTTACAACAGTTTTCCAATAGTTCATGCATTAACTCGAAAAATGAGCATTACATTTGTGACCGTATTTATTCCTTTTTGTGAACCTTGATAAATACAACTGCTCATTGTTCATGATCGCTCAGGTCCATTAAATTAACAGATACGACTTCTTATTTTCATAATATATTAAGTATAAATGTTGAAATGAACTAAGGTTAATAAATGCTTTAGAAGTATTTTTTTGTGTTAGTTTAACTAATGTAGTTATTAAACAAATGCAGTTTTTTGTAGTTAGACAAGCTGCTTTGTTTACATTGAGATATTGTTGAATACATACTCCTAGCATCAATCTCTGAAACTTTTTCCCTCCTCAAGCTGCAAACATCGTCTCATTTCATGAAAGATCTGGGGCTGGATAGCTTGGACCAGGTGGAGATTATAATGGCTATGGAAGATGAGTTTGGTTAGTATGGGTTTGTTCCTGTACCATTAAAGCATTTGACAACTGTGATGTACCTTCTAAACATTTCATTTGAATTGTGGCACTCAAACACATTGTTCAATCCACAGGATTTGAGATCCCAGATGCAGAGGCCGAGAAGCTTATGACTCCTGCAGAGATCGTACAGTTCATTTCAGATAAAAAAGACGTGTATGAATAGAAGCAAGTTATATGGTATGTGCATCCTGTCTTTTGAGCTAATGCTTGGATTGTAGGTTACCTTTGCATGCTTGGTAATTTTATCTTAGTCTCACGTTTCCTTTTTTTTTCTTTTTGCAGGTACGGAGGATTGACTCCGTATTAAACAATATGGATGTGGTTCGGCTGCGTCCACAGTGTCCAGTTTCTGTCATACCATGTTCTTCTGTCTCTTGCTTATGGAGTCAACTGCCTTGTCGTGTACCGTCGTATTTAATGAAAATGTCACTATAAACTCTTGGGAACTTGAGCTGAAAATAAAGCCAAGACTAAATTGTAATTCTTTGGTTTGTCATGCCCCAAGTGAAGCCTCACTGCGATCCTCTAGTGTATGGGGAGTGCTACTGCAACTTAAATTCAAGGTCAGTGCAAGAACTTAAAGGGATATTTATCTGCTTACCCCCAGGGCATCCAAGATGTAGGTGACTTTGTTTCTTCAGTAGAACACAAACAACTCAAACCGTTGCAGTCTGTCAGTCTTGTAATGGAAGTGAATGGGAATCACGGCTTTGAGAATTAAAAAAAAACACACACAAACAAAACCAAATTAAACCCCGAGGCTCATGACGAATACATTGATGTGTAAAGACACAAAATGATCGGTCTGTGCAAGAAACTGAACAGTATTTATATCGTTTTTTACCTCTGATGCACTGCAATGTCTGAACTGTCCTGAGCATGTCCTCGACAGCCAGCGCGTGACGCGTCGTCTTCTTGCTTTATAAGACTTAAGTGCATTACCGCCACCTCTCTCTCAAATGGACCATTGACGCTCCTAATTGAGATTGTAGATAATGTGTCAATGGTCCATTTGAGAAATAGGTGGTGGTAATGCACTTAAGTCTGCGATCCGCTGTAAAGCAAGAAGACGTGTCACACGCCGCATGTCGAGAACGCACTCAGGACACTTCAGACATTGCGGTGAATCAGAGATAAAAAACCCAATATAAATACAGTTCAGTTTCTTGCACAGACCGCTCGTTTCGTGTCTTTACACATCACTGTATCGTCACGAGCCTCTGGGTTTAATTTGGGTTTGTTTGTTTTTTTGACTGTCAGCTTTGATTCCCATTCACTTCCATTATAAGACTGACAGACTGCAACGGTTTGAGTTAAAAATCTTCGTTTGTGTTCTACTGAAGAAACAAAGTCACCTACATCTTGAATGCCCTGGGGGTAAGCAGATAAACATCACATTTTCATTTTTGGGTGAACTATCCTACACTGCTGCGCAATATCCTTATCAAAATACTGCACCCTTTCACCAGTTTAAAATGCATAAGTGTAAGTAAATCGTAGGACTATTTTAAAATGTGTGGAGCTTTCAAAACCTCGTTGGGTAGCCTAAGATACGGAGGCAGATGTCCCACAATTTTTAATGTTTCCAAGACTGTTAGCTTATGCTCACTGGACAAAGGTTTTCAAAATTCAGGCTGATTCACTAAAGATTAATTTAGACTGATTTGTGAACCAGTTTAGCCAACAATTTTTTATATCATAACTAAATTGACACTATTCAATTACATTTTTTAGGTTTTCCATGACTGAAAACACTCAAACCTATGTGAAGTTTTTTTTTTTTTTGGAAACTCATTTGGTGCTGCTGCTGGCACAGAAATTATACTGGGGCTTTGAAGGTGTATTAGGTCACTTAATATTTTACTGGTCTTAAATTATATAATGTCATCAGCATGTAGCATCTCACAAAAGTTTGTTTACAATAACAAAAATACCACATTTGAAAGTATGTCACCCATGATTTATTCTGCAATGACCAATAATGGCAGGATTACTGAACTAAGCCATTTTAATGATCCCACAGTCATGTAGAATAAAACTTTTTATAGCCACTGTATGAGTCTTTGTCATGTAAACAAACATTTTAAACCTCTTTTAAAAGCACTGTTTATGTTTTTGTATGTAGAAGTACTCAACATACCAACAGGTAAAACATTTATGGTAATCAAAATGAGATTCTTAAACATTTCCATATACTAAGCAAATTAGTTGGGTGTACTCAATGTAACATTTTTGTGATGAGATTCTTGGTAATTTAACAACTACATTTCCAATTACACTTGCAGTAAAATATTTTAAAGAAAAACAAAATCACCATTGCACACCATATCACTGTTAGGCTTTATTGCGGGTTGTACCCAAGTTATACAGCTTTGTATTCCGATATCAAGATCAGGACTTTACGAACAGTTATTATCAGTCTACAAGTACAGCCAACAAAAGACCTAAATACTACTCTATTACCTCAACTACCTCGTTACATATGCACTTAAGGGTACTAAAATTGAAAACCAAGCAACAAAGAGAAGAAAAAAGAAAAACAGCATTACAGGAAACATTCATCACTACACATTTGAGTATCTACCATGTATTACTAGACTAAACCTTGTCAACGGTTACCAATACAAATAAGGATTGTCCTTCAAAAAGTGCAGTTCCCCAAGTTAAAATTCTAAGATGACCCCAGGAAGACGCTGAAAAGAACTTCCTGCTCATTTAAGTTATCTTATTGATGTTTATTTCAATTAATTTTCAAACAGTCTACCAAAGCAGTGTGCATATAGGTTACATGTGAGCAAAGACCACTAGAAGAAATGTGTGAGTTGAGAATTTGCTATTCCACAGCCCGTTCTGTGAGGAGCGCTGTGAAAAAGGAAATGTTAAAGCAACCCCTCATTTGCTACAACTGGCCAATTATTCGTGACAAAAAGTTAAAGAAAATTTCAATCATGGCACATTACAGGAATCGTATTTTTAAATCCCGCCACTACCGCGGCCAGGATTTTTAGTAAGCGAAGACACAGACATGGAAGCCTCACCCTACACTGCATAGACTCTCTTAGAATTTCCCCATGGTGGAAGTTTCGATTTAAACTCTCGTTCATCCATTTCTTGTGCTGGTTTTACTAAAGCTTTTCGGGTTTATAATGACACGACAGCAATACTCACAGTTTAAGTCAATTGCCTTAGCACATTGTTCAACAGTAGGAACCATTTAAAAGACGAGGGTATATTTGCTCACAGGATAAATCAAAAAAGAATGACATTTTCAGTACAAAAGTAGAATGTCAGGCCAAGTCACTTATTCGTTTCCTCTATGTTCAACCTGGCTATAAAAATGGGGATTGTACATTGCTCATGAATATCCTCAAAACATCCATTTTGCAAGTGACATTTCAAGCATATACATTGTCCAGCTTTTACAAAAGAACAAATCCCTTTCCTCCCCCTGCTTGATAATTTGGCATGACAGTGAATTATCAAAATGTCTCAGCATGACAGTTCTGTCTAACACCAAAAAGCAGCACATACATAAAACAAAATTAAGAGAAAAAGAGGGGAGGGGGACAAAAAAAAAAAGGCGAAAAAAATACAAATAAACTGGGTGCCAATGGCTTTTCCCTACGCTTCCGAAAGTAAAAAGCCACGAAGAACGGGGAAACTAGCACGTTTGCCAAGACGGCAGGGAAGAACCCATTCAGAACCATTGGTAAAGCTCAGCGTAGCACTTCCAGAAAGGACTAACGCTACCCCGGACGCATACGAACATGTAACTAAAGCACAAAAGATTGAGCGATCCACATAGAGGGAGTAAACAAAGTCACGGCAAAACCTTCTGCGATACCTGCATTTATACTCCCCCTAAACAAGAGGAGAATACTTGGGCTCCTGATGCGCAGGAATGGAGCAGACCACTCAAGCACACAGGCACAAACACACGCTTTAAGGGTCTAGTCAATGTACACAAAGAACAAAAAGACAAATAAAAGGCGAAGTCCTCCATCCATGCCGTCCAGTCTCCAAAAGCTACACTCTGCCTCCAGAACACAAATACAGTACAAGCTTTTCTAGTTCATTATGTACACCAAGTGCAATTCCAAAAACTAATTTTCGGCTTTCGTTGTGTAGTTCTCTACAATGTTCCACTTAAAATTTGTCCAACAAACAAAGATAAGCCAGGTCTGGAATTAAGTAAACAAATCCTTTGATTGAAGTATATTTGGTGAAGCAGTTACTTAAAATGGTTCAATACGGGCACGCAACCATAAAGTGAGGGTAATACTCAGGGTTTTGTACGACGAGTCATTAAATATGGATAAGTTAACACACCACGCACGCAAGTTCTACTTCTCAAATAAAACAATGGAGAAAAAACTTAAACAGCTTAAACACATATTAAGGTCCATGGCTTAGCCTAATGCTGACATCTTTCTCTCCCTCTCGCTCTTGAAGCGTCTCATAAATTGTGCACCTAAAATATAGTACGATAAAAGGTAAATAAGTCTGTAAATCTACGCACATTATTTAAACTACCAGCAATAGATTACATTCACCTCTAATCCAGCCTTCCTTGGCCACAAGTACAGAGGCAAGCCATTTTCAATGACAAACCAGCTTTGAGGAAGGGGGAAAAAAGGGGAGAGGAAGGGGGAGAAAAAAAAAAAGAACTGAAAATAAAATGGTAATGAGCAGCCAAAACATTGATTTATTAATATTGTAAGGAACTTCAGATTAACACAACCAAACTGTACACATTACAATCATTTTCTATTTGTAAACAGTTAAAAGCCACTTGACTTGTTGCATCTTCGGACACAATTTGAATCAAGGCAATGAAATGTGGACGACTTTTGCACTGTTAAAATAACCAAACAAGATTTTCTTTAACACCAGCTCTGGCGATGAGGGGGAAAAAAAAAGTGATAAAATAATGATGATGATGATATATATATATATATACTACTCAAATAAAACAAAAGGGAGAAAAAACAACAGCTTAAACAAATATTAAGGTCCATGGCTTAGCCTAATGCTGACATCTTTCTCTCCCTCCCGCTCTTGAAGCGTCTCATAAATTGTGCACCTAAAATATAGTACGATAAAAGGTAAATAAGTCTGTAAATCTACGCACATTATTTAAACTACCAGCAATAGATTACATTCACCTCTAATCCAGCCTTCCTTGGCCACAAGTACAGAGGCAAGCCATTTTCAATGACAAACCAGCTTTGAGGAAGGGGGAAAAAAGGGGAGAGGAAGGGGGAGAAAAAAAAAAGAACTGAAAATAAAATGGTAATGAGCAGCCAAAACATTGATTTATTAATATTGTAAGGAACTTCAGATTAACACAACCAAACTGTACACATTACAATCATTTTCTATTTGTAAACAGTTAAAAGCCACTTGACTTGTTGCATCTTCGGACACAATTTGAATCAAGGCAATGAAATGTGGACGACTTTTGCACTGTTAAAATAACCAAACAAGATTTTCTTTAACACCAGCTCTGGCGATGAAAAAAAGAAAAAAAGTGATAAAATAATGATGATGATGATATATATATATATATATATATATATATATATATATATATATATATATATCTCAAACAATGTATATGCAAATTACTGAAACATAAAACATTACTTCAGACAAAGAAAAAGCAATTCTGTAGGCCGAGTCATTGGCTACAGTATGCATAGTTACAGATTTCTGCTTTTTCTTATGACATTTGACAGTTACTTCGACAGTCATAAAGCGAAAAACATTTGAGCCACTCAGTGGGAAAAAGGACTAGATAGTGATTCAGCAAACCATATCCACTCATTAATAAAAAGACAGCATATTCGAAAAGCAGTATGTAGAATGTCTCCAGCTTAAAGCAGTTATTTGGCAGAGAAAAACTTACAGAGCTATAAGTAGTTTCAGTGCTAAAAGTTGGATTTTCCTACAAGGAGTTTCTATGGGGGGAAAACTGGCTATATTTCCTGAGAACCATGCTGGTTATTTAGCAGACAAGAGGAATAGATAAAATAACCAATGACATGGCCAAACACTGATCAGTATTCCCAGAGATAAAAAGCTTCGTCTTCATCCTCAAGATTTTTTTTTTTTGTGTGTTTTGAATTTTTTTGGTATTTTTTTGTTTATTTTATAATTTTTTTAAGATTTATTTTTTTAATTCTTTATGCACAGCAAACCATATCCACTCATTAATAAAAAGACAGCATATTCGAAAAGCAGTATGTAGAATGTCTCCAGCTTAAAGCAGTTATTTGGCAGAGAAAAACTTACAGAGCTATAAGTAGTTTCAGTGCTAAAAGTTGGATTTTCCTACAAGGAGTTTCTATGGGGGAAAACTGGCTATATTTCCTGAGAACCATGCTGGTTATTTAGCAGACAAGAGGAATAGATAAAATAACCAATGACATGGCCAAACACTGATCAGTATTCCCAGAGATAAAAAGCTTCGTCTTCATCCTCAAGATTTTTTTTTTTGTGTGTTTTGAATTTTTTTGGTATTTTTTTGTTTATTTTATAATTTTTTTAAGATTTATTTTTTTAATTCTTTATGCATTTTTTTTTTCGCCATTTAAAATAAAAGGAAGAATGACCATACTTTCCCCCTCAAAACGTTTTGTAAACAAGAGGGCACAATGTGATGCCTCCAAAACAAAATTGAAAGCCTATTTTGAAAGTGCTGTTCCCCCTGGCTTGCAGGTCGGGTTTGCAAGTCACAGCTGTGGCTACAGTTTTTTAGACTGCAGAGCTAAATTCTTTAGTTTTAAAACAAAATTGGTGCAATACTTATTTCTGTAATATCAAATAATCCTAAGTCAGCATCTATATCTTGATCTCGAACTCCACAATACTACAATAAGGTAGGCGTACATCAAGGCATAGTAGAGCGCACACTTTAAGAACATCCTTGAGTAAACAACTACACTGGAACTGTCGGCTCCCTCCATATTGCAGATTATACTGAGAGAAACCACATTCAGTGCAAAGTTTAAAAAGCTCAAACTCCATTGTCAGCAAACGAAATGCAAATAATAAAAACAAAACAAAAAGAATTGGAATTCAAATAAACATGATGAATAAACAGATGAGCTCAACTGAAGCTTTTTTCTGTATGAAGAGCACTACCTGGAAGTGTAAATACATCCTTTCACATTATAGAATTGGCCTGCATAATTCAAGTATTCAAAATGATATGTTTTGGGCTAAAACAAAGTGGACATATGTGCAGAAAAAAACGTAACTTGTTTCCACAGGGTGACCCCGCATTGGTTTTTTTCTTTTCTTTTTGTAAGTGAAGAAAGTCTAACTAGTGCCATTTGATTTTTTTTCATATAATATATATATATATGGTCATATGATTATGATTAACTATTTCCACATTGAGGTCACGGGTTTGTATGTTTTTTTTTGTCATTTTTTTTCTTTTTAAGTCAGAAGGTGAAAGATGCACTACATGGACTCCGGAAGGAAGGAGCTGATGGGGGAGGGACTGTTGATTCTCCCCCCTTCACCACCACTGGGGCTGCCCCACAGGCTCGTGGAGTAATTGGGAACGCCCCAGAGAGACGAGCCGTGCAGGTCTCCGCTGCCGTTCCAGTGATTTGGATCAGTGCGGTTTGGGAAGGGGTGGGAACCCTCGATGGATCCGATCCGGTTCTGAGAAGAGCCCAATGTCTGCCAGCTGGGAGAGGCAGTCATTGACTGACCTTGTGCAAAGAAACGATTAATTTCCTCTTCACTAGCAAACTCTGCAAGAATAGTAGTGTTCCCTAAAACACACCTGAGGAGGAAGAGCAGAATCTTTATCAGTATGGTGCCTCACTCACATACAAGTTTTTGTGAACTTCAGAATGGGGTTCCGGAAATCTGGAAATGGCTTTGCACATTATTTCAGGGTTTCGATTGAAAGAGAAAGCAGGCTGAAAAACCATTCACTTAACACAGGGGTATTCAAATTGGGGTCCGTGACGCAAAGCCGGGGGGGTCCGCAAAATAATTTGCTACACCGTTTTTTCCGGACTGCAATTTGCATTTTTTTAATCATCTGAAACGTGCTATGATTTATATTCCAACGTGACTTATTTAATGCATTAACGTCAAATAAGCAAAGCGTAAACACTTAAAAGCGGGCACTTCAAGGTTTATATAGCTAAATATATTTCTCATGTCTGTTTGACAAGTAGAAAGTATCGCTGAGTTTTTCTTCATTTTAGTAAGAAGTTCACAGATACTAAGACGGCAAGCGCATTTTGTTTGTTTTCTTTATTTTACAAAACCACAATGTTTCACTGTCATTTTGAAGGTAGACAAATAAAAATAAGACTGTTCTGAATGATGTCTTGCTCTTATCTGACGGATATCAGATTTTCCCCCTGATATAAGGAATCCAAAGTGTTCACGCTGGCGCCTCCTGCGCGCTCACAACAAATCAGTTCTAGCACTGCAACTTGACATCGCAGCCTCACCATCAGCAAAATAAATGAGACAACTAAACATACAAAAGGTATTTGGTGGCTCAATTTAACTTGTCTGTTGTACAATATGTAGGTTTTGCCAGACAGCGTGAGCATCGCCATTCCGTGGTTTTTCCAAAGACTTATTATTTTTATTTATTTTTTTTTGCATATGTGAAGGATGCTGTTAGTAGATATTCGGACATGAGAGAAGTACAAAGCCTTCTTTACACAATAAGTAGCCTAATAGAGCCAACTACGTGATTATGTTTCAGTTTTAGTAAGTAAGTAGGTTAGGTTAGGTTAGGTTACTTTATTCATACCCGCAGGTAAATTTGTCTTGCAGTAAAATGACAGTGACATCCATCCATAACACAAATTCAAAAAACACATTTAAAAATATAACATAGTATGGATATAGCATTTAAAATAAATGTTGTTTGTAATGAACGGCACTATAACTATTTTATATATATATATATATGCATTTATTTTTGTTCTGTTATGAACGCCACAAAATTTAAACGATTTGGAGTAACGATTTGAAGTAAAATTCATGTTAGTGTTTATAAATGTTTTTTTCCCCTAACATTCGTTTTACTTAGACCTATTCAGTATTTAAATTAATAATTATTTTTTATATATATATATATATATATATATATATATATGCATTTATTTTTGTTCTGTTATGAACGCCACAAAATTTAAACGATTTGGAGTAACGATTTGAAGTAAAATTCATGTTAGTGTTTATAAATGTTTTTTTCCCCTAACATTCGTTTTACTTAGACCTATTCAGTATTTAAATTATTTTTAATATTTAATAGTAAAATGCGACTTACTCACTGATGCAACTTATGTTTCGTTTTTTCATTTAAACGATTTGGAGTAACGATTTGAAGTAAAATTCATGTTAGTGTTTATAAATGTTTTTTTCCCCTAACATTCGTTTTACTTAGACCTATTCAGTATTTAAATTATTTCTGAAAGTAATAGTAAAATGCGACTTACTCACCGATGCAACTTATGTTTCGTTTTTTTCCCCCTTGACCTGGTGCAACTTTCCGGAAAATTTAATTATATTATGCTATAGTATTAAAAAGTACATATACAATGGAGACCATTTGCACCAATAAAACAATCATATTATGTTCATTCTTCCTACCCACATTAAACTTTAGCCTTAAACACTGTTATAATTATGAGGGGGTCCTTGGAAAATCCTCTCTGTAAGGGGTCCCTGGCTCCAAAAAGTTTGAAAACCCCTGACATAAGCATTAACAGATTTTTGTAATGGGGAAAAAAAAGTGTTGTGTTTGTGAAATGATCTTGTCAAGACCCTTAACGTAATCACTAAGGATACTATTATATTAATAGAACGTTGAGTTATTCCAAACAAAACTCCTGATCTAAACATTTGATCAGTGCATCCAGAATATTTGATTTCTAAGAATCGGAGTACATGATTAAACTGTATTATGCATGTCACCCTAATGCACTGGTTCTCAAACAGGGGGCTTGGGCCCACTAGGGGACTTTTTTTAGACCTTAAAATGAACTTGCAGTCTAAGGGGCCGTTATTTCAAATGTAGACGCACAGCAGGCGCGCTCATAATGGTAATTTTTTCCAGGCGCTAAAAACATTTCAACTTTTCAGAATGCCGCAAGCGCACCGCGTTGGTCCAACCAATCAGCTTCATCCTTTCTCGTAACATTGAAAGCTCAGCCAAGATGAAGGAACAGCTGATCATAGCTGTAAAGGGATAGCCATTTTTAAATAAATTTAGTAGCAGAGCTACTGCAAGCAATTTTTAGTGCTGCAAATCCATTTATCCTTTGCTGAAACATCCGCGTCTTCATGGAGAGCGCAGGTCATGGTTGCTTAGCAACGGCAGGTGGCTCCGGAACGCAAGCGCCCGAACGCTTTGGAAAAAAGCAGAAAGCGGCGCGCCTAGCGTTTTCCACACTTTTTAGGCGCGACATGTGAACACCCCCTAAAACTGTACATTTACCGAAAATTCTATTTACTGTAATTAAAATCAATCTAGTTATTCCAGAAGTGATCCAAGTTATTTATAGCTGATTTACAAACACTAATTTCCTCTTAAATGGCTTAGTAATTATTAGCTTTGGAAATAACATTTCTGTTCTTTACCCACATTGGGGGGGGGACAAAGGATAACAAAAAAGGTGGACTTACATGTGCAGTGACTTCTGGGCTTTTGCCGCCTCCTCCTTAGAGCTGTAGCAGACGACAGCGTTGCCATGGGGAAGGTTCAGATGGAATGTGATCAGTGGACCGTGCTGCATGCACAGAGTTCGCAAGGTGGAGCCATCAATCTGTAAAGCACAGGCATGACTTGTTACCCAATAAATTATTCTGCTGTAGCTTTATATATAAAACAATGTAGGTTTCTAAATGGAGCCTTTCCTTTAAATAACACCCATAACACCCACTAATTACAAAATAGTTATTGTGAGTTGGCCACTGAGAATTACAAACTCTCACAGCTTCATAAAATTAGGGTTAAACCTCTGATGTTACATGGGCTATTTTAACGATTGTCCTTACTTTTCTGGACCATTACCTTTCTGGACCTTGGATGTTTCAGTTGTGCTGCTGTCTATGGAGGGTCAAAGAGCTCTCGGCTTTCATCAAAAATATCTTAATTTGTGTTCTGAAGATGAACGAAGACCTTACAGGTTTGGAACGACATGAGGGCGAGTAATTAATGACAGAATTTTCATTTTTGGGGTGAACTATCCCTTTAAAACAAGTTTTGTTTTCCATTCAAACTTATATTGAAAAAAAAAAGTAAAAATTATCTATAAATTAGTAGGGTTGGGTACCGAAACCTGGTACCAATATGGCACCGGTACCATTAGGCCCTTTCGCACTGCTTTAGTTCCAGAACTAAATGTACGGTACTAAAGTACTGGGACGATTTTGCGCGAACTATTTCCCAGTACCATTTACAGGGTTGCAGTCGCACTGACAGTGTGTACTAAGAAGTGACGTAAGCCGGTCAACAGCGTCGTCATTTGTGCGGTTCCATGCCTGAGCGATCGATTGAAATATTTGTCTGGTTCTCCGAAACGGACGTAAGAAGCATCATCACTGCCACCGCACGTGAAAAACAATTTCCCGACTGAGAAAATGCACATGAACTCAAGTCAGAAAGCTCTAATAATACAAATCCAACACATTAACGAAATAACGAGAGTGCCCATGTTGTTTTCACATTCCGATTTAAAAGCACAACTCGGGAAATGAGAGCATCCGAGGAATGCAGTAATTACACTTGCTCTGATGGCAGTAGGTAGCCTTCCATTAACTAAGCTAAACATGCTTAAATTAAAATGCCTAAAGCTAAACCCTCCCTTGTATTCACATTTCTAAACCTGTTGTCCAACAAAAGAGAACATTATAACCTTTTTACTCAACAACACCAGTCAAATGCTTCCTTTTGTGATCTGATGAGGCTTTCTTGTCACAGAATGAGGCAGAAAATATGTTCCATATGCTACTTTAAAAAGAATACATTGATTATCAATAGATTATAAATTAGGTGTCCTCTTTTCCCCGGACATGTCCTCGTTTTGGACCTACAAAAATGCGTCCGGCCGGGATTTCTTAATTGCCCAAAATGTCCGGGATTTGGCTGTTTTCTTAATCCCAGTCCCGCTGAATCTCTGACCATTGACGCCTGCTCCCGCAACATGTTTCGCTCATGATTTTCGTGTCCACTCCTTTAAACATTCTAATATTGTATATAATTTTGGCGCATCAGGGAGCCGCTCTCAGGATGCGGTGTATTTACATATTTTTGAATGAGCGTTTTGCGCTGTTTATTTTTACTTTCGATTTCACGATCACACGCACTCTGTGTAAAGGGAGCACATCTTACAAAATCAGATATTTGTCAATGAGCTCAGGATCTGTTGAGCAGCAAATACTCAAGCATGGTCTTGTCAGTCATCTCTCTTTATTCTCGACCTGTGATCAGTCAAAGCTGACTCCGGTAGCTCTTGTTGGATGCAGGGTTGCCAAGTCCGCGTTTTTTCCACAGAATGGGGCTACTTTTAAGCTGTTGCCATGGGTTGATATTCCCAAGTGGGTTAAAGGTTTGAAATATTGCATAAATTACATTTGACTGAAATGCTTGTATTGAAACATTTTGCATTCTACCAATTATAAAACTTTCATGGACTTCTACATTAACCGTTCCCTCCTGGTGGAATGACCTACCCAGCTCAATCCAAGCAGCAGTCCTTAATATTTTCAAGAAACGCTGAAAGCTGAAAACACATCTCTTTCATCTTCATTTGACCCTCTAACTCTAGCACTCTCTATTCTAATGCTACTTCTAATTTTATCGGCTTGTTTTTTTTTATTAAAAAACTTGATCCGGTAACATTTCCACTCTCTATTCTATTTCTATTCTAACTACATGTTTTATTTATGAAGAAAAAAAGAGCCTCTAACACTAGCATTCTCTATTCTTTCTCTGTTCTTTAACTATCGGTTCAGGCACCGGAACCGTTTTAAAAGTATCGATTTGGCACCGGTATCGGCAAAAACCCAAACAATACCCAACCCTATCTATTAGTAATTAAGGGTAATTCATAAAACCCTAAATTGCAAAACAGTGTACCGATAAATAGTTTTACAGTGCATTTTCAATGTGTTTTCTGCTAAAAATGCTCAACCTGCTAAAACGAGTCCGTACATTCCAAATCATTAAGCATCTTACCTGAGGTGTGAGGTTTTTGAGAACAAGCCAATTAGTTCTCCCTGAGCTGCTGTCACCCCAGCTGGAACCTGCGGACAATGATCATTTCAAGTCTCTCTCGTTTCTTTAAACGCAACATTATTTACACTATTAATAGAGTTTATGTAGGTGAAAGGGAATATAACTGACTAACCAGAGTTGAATCTGGATTCAGAGCTACCCCAGCCTGCCAGTCTCAGAGAGCTGTTGTCCCAAGATGAGGGCTGTTTCTGGCCAGTCAGGCCAGGCGGGGGTCGGGACGGAGCAGAGATACCTTTTGAGGGGAGAGGAACCTTCCACAACTCATGAGCCAAAGAGGTGTTGGTGACTGTACCAGGAGACCATTTGGAGTCACTGTTTCTGGCTGCAGGGAAGAAAAAAGATCAAGTTAAAGGTGTATGAGGGTCACAAGCCTGCGTGGCTATAACGAAATAACTGCCCACCAACCTGAAGTGCTTTGTGCTGTACTGCTGAGGGAACTATTGTGGTTGGAGGCACGAATGGATGTCCAGGCACTATTTGAAGGCAGCGTGGTGGTAAGTGATGAGGATGGCCCTGGAAGAACAGAAATTTTTTATTGACAAACACTAATACATACAAATCTGCAAATTACACTACAATTTTAACATCTGGGGTCAGAAGATTTTTATTGTAATAATAGAAATATTGTGAAAATGTATTAATGTAATGTAACTTGTCTATATTAATATTTTAAAATGTAATTTAATCCTGTGATAGCAAAGCTGAATGTCACCCAATCCTTCATAAATCATTCTAATATGCTGATTTTGTCCACAACAATAATAATAAAAAAATCTTATCAATATTGAAAACAGTTGCTTTTTTGTTTTGTGGACACAGCAATAATTTTTTACAAGACTCTTTGATGAATACAAAGTTCAAAAGAACAGAATTTATTTATTTTTTTAATTTAAAAGCCTTTTCATTTTGTCAATTTGATGCATCTTTGCTGAAGAAAAAAAAACACTTTTGAACAGCAGCGTATACGGATATAGCTGGTTTAACAGATTGCTTACCATTGTTCCTGTCCCTGAGGTGATCAACATCCCGGACTGTATTAATGGAGAGATTATTAATCACACTGCCAGGAGTGACAAATGGGTCAGTTTCAGGATCAATGTTTGGATATCCTTTCCAAGGCTCACCAGGACGGAACTCTGCCAAACAAACAAGACACAGTGTCATTTATGCTACAATGGCGCAGCGACAAGCTCGACCATCTGAGCTACTTTGTAATATTTTGTATCAATGCAAGATTTGATAGGAACAAGTAAAGCATTTATGAAGCGAATGGGACCGAACCTGGTGGCCAGTTGACATTGGTGGAACCATGAGGTGATTTGGCACGGCTGGGCCAGCCATCTCCCACAGAGCCAGGAGGACTGATGGGAGCGTTACTGGCATTGATGAAGTCATATGGACCAAAGGGTGAGTCTTCAAGCCTCAGGCCAGATGTTATAGCACCTATAGTAAAAATCATATCCATCAGACTTTTTTTGCACACTTTCAAAACTGCATATGAAAAACATTTTTTTGTTGCGACGACACAATTATGACAAAAATATTGGTGATTATTTCCTGTGATATTGTATTCATTATTAAATAGAATTAAACATTGATGAAGTCATATGGACCAAAGGGTGAGTCTTCAAGCCTCAGGCCAGATGTTATAGCACCTATAGTAAAAATCATATCCATCAGACTTTTTTTGCACACTTTCAAAACTGCATATGAAAAACATTTTTTGTTGCGACGACACAATTATGACAAAAATATTGGTGATTATTTCCTGTGATATTGTATTCATTATTAAATAGAATTTAATTTTTTTTTGTGTAGGTCAACTGCAAAGCATTATTTACAGACACATTCGCTACACATCCAAAACTCACTTGACTGCTGTTTTATACATCAGATACCAATGCTGCCTAAACAGTCAACTTCACACTCCAAATAAATATCAGCAATAGATAAATAAATATAATTAATAATTAATCAATGTGTCAATTAATCACAGCTGTTGTAAAAATCTTTAAATATTAACAGTGTAGCCCTAAAACTGACTACCAAAAAAAAAAAAAAAGGAAGCCTACCAGATTTGCTGGGGTTTTGATCAAGTGGCGAGTTAACGGAAATGTCCATGGCAGTCCACTTCTTCAGACGGGACTGTGGCTCCTTAAAACCAACACTGCCAATGTCGAGGTTGCTTACATTCAAGTTTGAGTTCAAACCTAGAGGAATACAAAAAACACAAAAAAATTAAATCAGTCCACTCAGTATTTTTTTCTCATTAAAGACTTGATAGAGTACTTCTAAATCATTTATTTTGGAGACAGCGTCACAAGTCAACACAATGTCCATGCCACTATGGCAGTCGCAACAACACAACCAACAAAAAAATTACTGAGTGCACAATAAAACATGGGAATATATGGAAGGGGAGACAAGCACAAACAAAGTAAAATAACCTTACTGTTGTCAAGCGGCAGAAATTATGAGTAGAAGCACCATACGTATGCCAGCCAAACATTGGATTTCCAATCAAATAATAAGGGTCTGAACTCCAAAGGTTTTGCAATATAGCATATTTGCATTCTTTTCCCTCAAATACAAAATGCAAGAGGAAAGTTTGCTGGGGACAACAAAATAGACTATTCACCTCTTGCTGGCAGAGAGCTGCTGTCAGGACAGAAGTTCTTTCCTACCCGAGGGTTGATGGGAGAGCCTGGCACCATGTGGCCATTGCTCAGAGGTGGGGCTAGGAGGCTATGACTTTGACTAATGCCAGCTGGCTGATAGCCTGACATGTCAGAGGTAAACATCGTGTTGGGCTTGGCAGCTTGGTGCAACAAAGAGTCAGTCTGGCCTAAATTAAGATGGGGAGGACACCCACCTAAAGGGAAATTACTGAACGAGATCAGGGAACTTTGTTCTTTCTGCAGGTCGGAGGCATTGGGGGGCATGAAGTTCTCCATATAGGACTTGAGGCTGGGCTGGTGCAGCGAGGGTGGCTGAGGGGAAGTCTGCTGCTTCATCAGGGAGGGATCGAGATGGCGGGGAGGCTGGATCATCTGTTGGGACGGACCCAGACCGCGACCCTACACGTCATCACAAATGGAAAATGTCACGTCAAACGAGCCAAGACAGAAGGAAACGGAACACATAAATGGGTCTAAGAGATCACAAACCTGTTCCTGGCGGCTGTTAACAGGCATGGCCCTCTGGCTTTGCGCTTTTTGCTGCAAAAGGAGACGCTGGGACGGGGGGAAAAAAAGGGTAAGTTTTAAGTATGACAGGGAACGGGTTAACTTATCACTTCTAGGCTGGTACTAGCAACAAGATCAATACCTGTAACTGATTAATCTGAGAAAGCTGAGACAGTTGGTTGAGTTGGGACAGCTGGTTTAACATAGCCACCTGCTGTGGGCCAAACAGAGGGTTCAGACCTCCATTATTGGGAGAGTACTTCAACAGGGGTGGCGGGACCTGGGGAGAAAAAACAAACAAAAAAAAAAAAAATAAATAAAATAGGTACACATTTGTTATGAACCTTGTTATAAAAAAAAAACACATAACATTGATCAATTAAAAAAAAGATACTAAACTGAGAATATTTATTGATTATACATATTATATAGATAGTGTGTGTATTCAAATATTAGTATTATATTAATTTAATAATAAAAAATAAATTAATATATTAATGAATTCAATTTAATATAATATATATTTCTTAGTGGATAAATAGTGGAGCCGCAACAGTGAGACCCTCAATACTTTTAAGTAGGACTGCAAAATTAATCTGAATAAAAAAAAACTGTGATATGGTTATATCATGACAGATATAAAATACGGCACTGTGTTTTTACATGTGAGCAGCTCATGGTCCGGTGTTTTTAGAATTTCAGAGAAACTCATAATACACAGCAAACCTGGGACGAGTTGCATAAGAATAGCCACTATGTTAAGACCTAGTTAAAAACTAGTCTGACCAACAAGCAGTTAGTCAATGGGTAATCTGCATTTTTGGATTCAAATTTTTGCAAGTCTACTTTTTCTGTAACTAACAAAGAAAAAAATAAGATGACTAGCCTCACTTGTAAGACTAGCCTAAGGCCACTGGAGTTTTGTAAACTGCATTTTAAAATACACATCAAAATTTTTCTCAGGAGAAAAACAAGGCCTTGAGTTACACTTTGGAAATTCCCTGATATTTCCAAGGCCTTGGGAACCCTGTACACCACACATCTTCATCTTACAGTCAGCAGGGATTTAAAAACCCAAGTGGCATTACCTGAGAGGGAAGTAGCGGAGGAGGCACTTGGTTGCGTAGACTGGACTGAGTGGAGTTCAGAGGTTGTGCTGGAAGCTGCTGAGCATTCCGGCCTTGTGCTGCTGCATTACCGACACCGTACATGTTTACATTCTGAGAAGAAACGTAACACCCCACATGTAAATGAGCATCCGGCAATCCAGTGCATTCACACCTTCAGCACACAAGGAGCAGCATGCACTAACTCACCTGCCTAACAGAGGCAGAGTTTGGATGGTGAGGCAAGCTGCACTGGTTTGGCAGTGCCTTATTTGTTGGGGAAAAGCTGATATTCTGCATGGAAGTGATCTGTGAGTTTTGGGACTCCTCTGTTACAGAGCTATCATATACAGGCAGTGAAAGCTGAAGCACGACCACAGGCCAAGCAGCGAGAGGAGCAGGACGCAGAGCACAACAGCAGTGAGGAATTGGACAAAGACCAGAAGGAACACCAGGCCACCAGAGAAAGACACATCAACAGCCACAGAAAAGGAGAGAGAAAGGCTATGTTAGCATCCTCTTTGGCATGTTTTAGCAACTGGAGTGCTTTCTTCAATTTTATTAAGTTAGGGAGGCAATGGGAAAATTGGGATCAGAATAAAGACTACTGAAAGAGTTGCTTCTAAATACCCCATGAAATCAGCTGTAGCATTTCAATACATATAACCTTAGATCTAACAGACATGGTCTTATGCAGTGGTTATATCAGCAAATTTCCAATGGTGCCCTCAGGAGGACTGAAATGTTTTTAAAAGACGACAAAATAAGCTTAAAAATAAGGTAATACAACTTAATTCACTCCCTTAATAACCCTGTTTAATTTGAGGATCTTAACTTCAGGAATACTGAAATTTAATTTTAATTAGAATTATTAGGTTATTTACTAATTGTAATCCATGGACACTCCTAGTTTCTGTAAATTACAAAATGTGTTTTTAAAACAATATTAATTATAGCAGATTTTCCCAGAGGAAATATAATTCATTATGGACAAAGGCGGACAGAGTAAAAAAATAAATAAAAAAAAAGGTTGAGATCGGCTGGTCTTGAAGCCATAAGCATTAAATGTTGATATCATGAGGTCTTTAAATTGCATTCTCGTCCCATAGAGGGTGCTAAAGTACCGAACAAGCAGGAATACAAGACTGGACAAAATTAAGCCTCCATTACTGTTATAGGAGGATAGGAAATAACTGACCTTATCCATATAGTGGTTACGGTCTATAGTAGAGTCTTTGTGGATCTGGTGGCGTGAAGCAGGATTTTTCCCATACTCTCCGATATTAAGAACATGCTTGTCAACATCAATGCGCTTGTCTGTCATTCCTGCAGAAGATGAGAAGAATTCATAGATTTGACAAAATCATGCTAATACTCATGGACTGCAATAAACATCACTCTATATCAGTACTGGAGGAGCATGTGAATGTGACCTACCTCCAGACATATCCATCTTATTGCTCTTCAGGGAGTCTTCAGCAGAATCCCTCTATAAAATGACAAAAAAGCATCAACGTGCTAATAACTATGCTCCATAAAGGATTTGGGGACACATAATACTTAGTATAACAGGTTTCACATAAACGTATAGCAATCAAGACTTGATCCTTACAGGGTACATGTTGTTGAACTGTTTCACAAACTGATTCATCCATGGAGAATCATCTTGCTTGTTGGGTCCTTTGTTCAGCTAATGGCAAGAAGGGTAGAAAATAAAGCAGCAAGCAAAATGTACACACATAATTTTGTCGTCACTATTAGATTTAACAGGAAATTCAGTGAATGACACTTTAAACATTTCTGCCAGGCTAAATGAGGTCTTTATTATTATTTATCTTAATTATTACCTTTGGAGTCATCTTCTTGTAGGGCCAGTTTCCAGTTTGGTTCACTTCTTGAGATGGATTGTTGTTCCACATGCCTATCTCTACTTCCACTTCCTCCTCCCAGTTGGAGTGCCCCGTCATGGACATCTCCTCTCCACCCCAGTTATCTTGCATAGGTTTGGATCCTAAAAAGCCAAAATCAAATAAAAAATGAGAAAAAAACAAAAAAACAATTTACATTGGAAAAGCTAAACAAAACAAGAAGAAATTAAGTAGAAGAAAGAAAAATCAAAGAAAGTTCTTTGCCCCAATTGGAGATGTACCAGACTTGTGCTGTGACTGCTGTCCTATAGCAGCGTTGCTCCAGCCACTGCCTCTTGAGTTTTGCCTCCCCGGCTCTTCCCAGCTGGAACCTGTATCAACAGGGTTTCCCCAAGCAGACGTGCCATTGTCCACAGTGACAGGTGGAGCAGCATGCTCACCCCAGGTAGAGGACTCCATTTTTTGTGGCCCACCATATGGCTCTCCCCACTCTGTGATAAAAAAAAAAAAAACTATGATCAAAGACCAGTATACAAAATGCTATATTGTTCTGCACAAAAACTAGTGAATGTAACAAATGAGAGAATGGCACAATTAAAAGAAGGCATATTACTATTTTGTAAGCAAACTGAAATCTGTCAGAGCAAACAAAAATCAAAGTGTAATGCATAAGCTACATAGACAATAACTATGCAACAACTAATTTGCGTCTAAAATACTTGACTGAAATCTATTAAAGACAATGCAATTAATATTTACAAATAAACTTCAAAGTGGGATTGGACTGTACTTGCAAACTTTCCAATAGCCCAAATCCGACTCTTGCATAAACATGCTTATGTAAGCTTTGTTTACTCTGAAGTCCTTCTGATGGATCAGCTTACATTTAACCACTGAGCTTTTTGCACTTTCACCATCCAGCATATGCCCTGAATACTTCATTCAAAAATAGCCCTGTTCATGTGTGCCCTGCTGCTCAAGTTGCTGCCATATGACTGCACCATCGGCCACAATGTAACCAAAGCCTATTTTTCCCTGAGCACAGCTTATCCACAGCCAATTCCAAATGAAGTAGGAACACTATTTGCACATGCACCTTAATATTTTCTGTTTGGCAAATAATTTAAAATTAATGGAAAAAGCTGCACTTTTACAAAGTATATACATTCCTCTGCACTGCATAAACACATTTATATATAGACACACGCACAAACACTTGCTCGTAAGTTCAGCTTGTCAGTGCCGTAAGCATTAGAGGAAAGGGGTGGGAAGAAAAAGTGCATCCAGAGAAATTCCAAAGGGATGACTGCATGACTTAAGATAAATATAATGTGAGAGTAATAATTGCCAAGGAACTGCCAAAAAGGAAGACACCCACCTGAGTTGCAGTTCTTTTCCTTTGGGGCCATGGCGCTTTGGGCTTGAGGGGGCTGAGAAACAGCCATGCCATCCTGCTCTCCAGCAGTGTTCTTGCTCCACATATTTACGTTGTTGCAGTTATATTTGTTGGGATCTCCCCATGCTGAAGTACCATCATCGATCTCCATTCTACGCCTGATGGATTCTGGTGATGGATCTTCCCATCCAGTGGATTCTTCTTCTTTGGAGGCAGTAGGCATCGGGCCTCCCAGCCATCCTGTAGGCTTGTTCTGACCAGGGGCTCCAGTCTGAGAGGTGCTCCCACTCCTGAATGTTCCCATGCTGGAATCTTGGGACTTGCCCCACTCTGAAGAGTTGTGCGGTTTTGTATTGTCGCCCCAGGTGGGGTTGGAGTGGCTTGATTTGATTGGCTCACGCCAGGTTTGGTTTTGATTGTTGGTCTTGGGTGGCTCTCCCCATCCTGTGGTTGGACCACTCTGGTCAGGAGTGTTGGTGCCTCCGCTGCCTCCCCAGGTGTTGCTTGTCCCGCAACGCCCCGGCTCACTCCAGGCTGATCCAGAGCGGTCGCTGTCACTGTCCCAGCCTCCTGAACCAGATTTCTGGGGCTCTCCCCAATGGTTTCCCTTCGGGCCTTCTCCGCCCCATCCCTGCTTTGCCTTCGGCGGATTATTCCAAGAGGAGGACTTCTCATCCTTGGTGCCATTCCATGAGGAGCCACCCTTGTTCATTGTAACAGAAGGGGCATCCTCCCATCTACTTTGTTCAACTGGGCCTTTGGTTTCTCCCCAGCCAGTTGAAGGTTTAGTTTCCGTCCACCCAGACACTGAAGAATCACTACTTTTGTTGGTGCTGGGTCCATCTCCCCAACCACCCGAGTTAGACGCCTGAGGGGGAGCGCTACCCCAGCCTGTATGTCCATTTCCTGTCTTTTTAGCAGAGCTTGAAACATCCCACGCAGTGTTCTGGTGGACTGGAGTTTGTCCCCACCCCGTGTTGGACAGCACCCTGGGGTCCACGTCAATTTTAGAGGGAGCTGCATTGATCATGCCCTGCTGATTACCTCTCCTTCGGTTGCCACCACATTGCCCATCCCTCTCACTGCAACCTCCCAAGCTCTCTCCACTTCCTTCACTGCCTGTAGATTTGTTCCATGTGCTGCCTTGTGACGCTTGACCGGAGCTCCCTATACCAAGAGCATCATCCTCCAAGGACTTCCATCCATTTGTTCCCTTCCTGCTCCCATTCGTGCTATCATTGGAATGCTGACTGTTGCTGGGCAAAGTGTTCCACTCCCCGTTTGAGACCTTAGTGCCAGTGTTTGAAGAGGATGAGGAAGAGGAAGACGAGGAGGAGGAGGCACTCCCCCAGGGGCGAGGGATCCCAGCTGGGCCCACACCACTGCCTGCTCCCCAAGACATACTTTGTGAGGTAGCGGGTGCTGAGTCCCAACCTCCTCCACGACCGCCCATCCCATTATTATTATTATTCTTTAAAGAAGCAGCACTCACAGAGGAGCCATTCGCTCCAGACTGCATTAGAGTTGCATTCACAGTGTCGCCCACAGCTTGGCCTTTAGGGATGGGACATTTGTCTCCAGAGTAATTAGTGCCAGGCGGAACGCCCCATGCTGTACCATAAGACCCGCTGTTGATTCTCTCACTGTTGGCATGTTGAGAAATGGAAGTGCCATTAGAGACTGGAGATATAGGGAGCTGAGGGGAGCCCCCTGTACTCATAGGCCAAGCTCGGTGCCCTGGGGGCTGTTCATTCATCTGCATTGAACCTGTAGAGTTTGGTAAACTAGAGGTCATCGTGTTAGTAGTGTTATTTGGTCCATTAAATTCAGTGTTAAGGTTTTGAGGCTGCCCACTTGGAACCTTGTTTGTACTATTGACTTCAGCTTCGGACATATTTTCCTGCAGGCATCCCCAGGACATCTTAGAGTTGATACTCTGCATGCTGGGTGTTTGACCTATGATGCTTTGTTGAGTGTTGGTGCCACCATTTCCGTTCCCCGCAGGCCCATGGGGGTTGGGCCCAGTGTTCTGAAGAACAGGCCAGGCACCATGGTTGGCATTTGGGTTCAAAGTGCTTGGATTTATACCTACATTGGTTGAGGAACCTTGGGTACCCCATGCATTTATTTTGCCATGGCTGCTTTCTGCCAGCTTGCTGCTGGGGCCCTCGCCAGAGCCTTGACATGTGCTTAGCATCGAGCCATTGGATACACCCCAAGGCCCCTTAACACTCCCATTACTGCTGCCATTTGCAACCATGAAATGAGAACCTTGTCTATTGCCATTGTTGTCACCACCAGTGCTCCCAGACGCCATCATACTAAGATTTTTTTCTGACCCAGAGCTGGAGGCAGAGTCAGCATCCATACATTCTGAGGCTAACTCTGGGTCACTACCAGTGATGGAGGGCCAGGGTCCCTTATCTACAATAACTTTTCCCCAGTTGCTGTTCGAGTTGCTGCAAGGTGAGCCAGAGCTCCATGGTGAATTTTCATACTGAGGCTCCAGGCCAGCATGTTCCAAACCTGTGAACACAAATAAAAGGTCAAATCAGTTCAGATGGCAAACATTGAGAGAGAGAGAGAGAGAGAGAGAGAGAGAATGGAAATGCGAAATTTTTGGACTAAATTCAGACAAGTGGACAAAAAAAAACATGACAATAAAATATGGATGTATGCGTGTCACAGTTTGTGCAACAGCTTTGCAAAAGGAGATTGAACAGTAACATAAGACACTAAGGGACTGAAACATGTGAACTTGTATATAAAACAAAAATATAAATACAATCCCTTACCCAATCCTGATTTAGTTACACTGTATTCTTGTACTTTATCAATGATTAACTGTAAAACACCCAGTGCAAACAACACATTCTAAAACACAAGCCAAATGCTGTACATAAACAATATCCTGAAAATATTAACATTTGGTAGACTTTGTCCAGAATTTATAATAACTTGCCCATTTATGGATTATGCGACAATGGCTAACTGCCCATAGGCCCCGTCTCTGTCCTGCTGAGAGGTGTCTCACTCAAGCCAGACTGAAACGGTAGTAGATCTGCCACCATTTTGTAGCAGCAGTATGATCATGCTGCATGCCAGGATAGAGGAGGGAAAGACAGACGACTGCTTACAGCAACACTAAGTGTGAAGCGTCTCTGAAAGTTCAAATTTTATGTAGATGTGGCAAGTGTGGTGGCACTAAACTCTAACAATAATGCAACTGCTGTGTTCCTTGAAATAAATGTTCTGCTCTTGCGTTCATATTTTTCTGCAAGATGGCTGCTAAGCTTCCTTGAGCACTGTTCTCTTGCCAAGTCTGAGACTTTCTCCTTGGCTGTGTTACCAAGAGAAATGGGAAGACAAAGAAACACAGACAGTCTCACTGCTGGTCTAGAGTAAACTGTTTTTTTAAGAGTGACTCAATAAAATGGGAGATTCTGTTGAAGGTCACTGAGGTAAAAGAAAATTACAGTTACATTTTGATCTAGTATTTCATCTCTCCAGGGGAGACTAAAAGAGTTGTCAACCAAGAAGAGACTTGTAGACTCCAAGGGGATAGAACAATGGAAATTCTGTCATCACATCATTCCAAAATTATCTCCCTTTCTTCTGTTGAACACAAAAGATATGTTTGTCCATATAATTTAAGTCAATGGTGTCCAAAACAACCTGGGACACCACTAACTCTCTTTGTATGGACGGGAAAAAAAATTATTCCACTAAAGTCAGTCAGTCATACAAGTTTGGAATGATGAGTGTCAGTAAATGATTACAGACTTTTCATTCTTTGATGAAATTTCCTAAAAGTAGACTTATGTGTTATGGGCAAAGAGTACAATCGCTGACTTGCATTGTAAAACTAATTCAGAAAAGTGAGAACTTTGTAGCAATTTGCAGCACTACTGCTCTGGCCTTTCATAAAACAGGAAAAACACAGATTTGGCAGAAAAAATAAAATAAAGGAAAAGTCAGTCTATCCATGCCAAGACATTATGATAGATTTCTTGCAAGACACTGTAGAGCAACTGGTTAAATTTAGATGTGAATTTAAATGTGTTTTCTGGGTTTATCACACCACAGACAAATGTGTTATTAACCACCCAGCCAAATTTGAATGCTAAAAAAAACCCCGCCAAGTGAATAAAATAAGCGATCAAAATCGTGAAAAAATAAGCAGTATTCTCTGCTCTCAGACGCTGGGGGTGTGTCCGCTGGTGGAGCTGAAACCACACCCACTCGCGGAAAAGCTGTCAACTGTCTTCCCTCTGCGGCTTATTTAAATGAGGAGACCGAGCTGTTTTGTAAATGATTGCAACCAGGTATTATGCATTTACGTGACGAAGGCATAGATAACTAGCAACCTCTAGGCCAGGGGTCGGCAAGTAAGTTTGGCATCGGGCCAAAAAACATTAATTTCTTGATTTGAGCCAGAAAACTCATAGTTTGCTCAAACTCAACGTGAACTTACCTGGGTAAAAACCGAAACTGGCTTCGTGCTACAGGCCACAGGTCTTTAGGTGACTTTTGAACTTAACACACACTAAACAAAAATGGTAAACAACAGCACATGGTAAGGAAAAATAAAAAGTGAGTCACCTGTTTGGTTAGGGGAGTGGCTGACGGAATCCCGAATGGGAGCCATGCCTACAAAACAAAGAGCAGCACCATGAGGAAAACCAGCTACATGAAGCCATGAAATAGGCCTCAACACCAATTAAACGGCCACATGTTAAGACCATGCAGCAAACATAATCACTTATTTCTACAGCTATGACCTAAGAATTTCAATTCAACACAAAATGAAAACAGTAGAATGTAAACAAAGATCAAGATCTTTCATTAGAAGACATGCTACTTTTTACATGAGTGACTCCATTAGCTTGACTGTACTGAAATGACAACCACCGGCAAAAATGAAAATGTTTAAAAAATTTTTTTAAGAATTGTATACTAAAAAAGCAACTGGGGACATAAAATATTATTTAGGATATTTTGGAAATGTATGGGAGAACTAACACAGTCAATCAGACAAAGCTTACAACCTAATATGATAAAGTTATGGTAAATTTATTGACCTGACTACTAAAAACAAAAATAAATTTTTATTTTTAGTTTGGGGG
>NW_015505481.1:944327-954037 GCF_001515645.1 Sinocyclocheilus grahami | reverse complement strand
AAAAAAAAAATTGTTGTTTTGTGTGGGGGGGGGGGGGGGGGGGGGGGGGGGAGTACCCCATGAACACACATATCTGTCCTTGTATGTTTACCTAACATGCCTGAAACACCTCTGCCTACCAGCAATGGCTAACTTTAAACATATCATGGATCTCAGCACACCTGGCTGATCCGTAACCCACAAGGTAATTACTCAGAGCACCAGTACCTGAGAGGTGGATTTGGGCACAGTGTAGGACAGACCTCTCAGTTGTAAGCTCCCCTGGCTGGCTAGAGTTGAGCTGCACTTGAGTTCCCAGGGTGGCAGCGAGGACCGTGAGGGATTGCCCACGCTTCAACAGCTGTTTCTGTTTGTGCTGACAGAGACGCAACGGAACTTCACAGAGCGGGTACCGAGGCAGGGCTTGGGGCTGGCCACTGGCTGGGGCCCTCTTGGCATTGCTGATGGCGCAGGTTACAGTGGAGGTGCTGCTGTTCTAATTGGCAGACTGAGGCTGGCTGAAACTGGACTTGATATGTTCTGGCACTGAAATCAAAATAAAAACAGGATTCAGAATTCAAAACATTTTCCCCCATTACTGGATTACCATTTACTACAATAACATTTGGTACCCTACATGCGAAACTCTGTGTATGTCAGTTTTCTTTGTGGAATTTTTCCACACCCGGAGACGTAAAAAACATCCCAAAAGTAAAACAAAAGAAATAAGTTTAATCTCATTAAAAACTGACCTCATTTTAAACTGAAGGCCAATAATCTAAATAAGATAGGACTGTGTTTAAGTTATCTACTTGGTTTTCTTATAGAACATATAGAGCCAGCCAGTGTTTCTGCTAGGTTTACAGATTTGATGTAGGGCTGGACGATATGGCCAAAATTTATATCATGATATATTTCTTAATTTTGGTCGATACAATATAATTCCGATATCGATATGAACACTATTAAAAAAAGCCTTGTAAAAACTGCCAAGAACACCCACAACAGATGTCTGTGCATACAAACTTATGAAAAAGGAATTTGCCAAGTATATGACACCTCATATAAAACCTTTAGAAAAAAATGGCACAAATAAATGAATGTTCACCTTTTATTTGTATTTAGCCTTCATACAAACAAGAAATGTGAAATCACTGTCAAATAAACATCTCAGACTCACCTTATTAATTATTAATATCTTCTAACATACCAGTCAAAAGTTTTTGAACAGTAAGATTTTTATTGGTTTTAAAGAATTCTCTTCTGCTCACCAACACTGCATTTATTTGATCCAAAATACAGCAAAAACAGTAACATTTTGAAATAATTGTACTATTTAAAATAACTCTTTTCTATTTGGAAATATTTTAAAATGCAATTTATTCCTGTGATTTCAAAGCTATATTTTTAGCATTATTACTCCAATAGAAAGTTCAGAAGAACAGCATTTACCTGAAATAGAAATCGTTTGTAACATTATACATTTCTTTATCATCACTTTTGATCAATTTAATGCATCCTTGTTAAATAAAAGTATTAATTTCTATCATTTTTTTTCCAAAAAAAAAGAAGAAAGAAATCATACTGACTCCAAGCTTTTGAATGGTATAGTGTATAATGTTACAAAAGCTTTTTATTTCAGATAAATGCTGATCTTTGGATCTTTGTCCATCAAAGAATTCTGGGGAAAAAAAATACTCAACTGTATATTGATAATCAGCAAATCAGCATATTAGAATGATTTCTGAAGGATCATGTGACACTGAAGACTGGAGTAATGATGCTGAAAATTCAGCTTTGATCACAGGAATAGATTACATTTTAAAATATATTCAAATAGAAAATATTTCTAAATTTTACTGTTTTTGCTGTACTTTGGATCAAATAAATGCAGACTTGGTGAGCAGAAGAGAATTCTTAAAAAAAAAAAAAAAAAAAAAATCTTACTCTTCAAAAACTTTTGACTGGTAATGTTATAGATAATGTAATGTATAGGTAATGTTATAAGGCTGATTATTGTTATAGATTGAAACAAATGTGCTTCAGACAGGATAAAGAATATGAAAAGTGCTCTGAGTTGCTGCAGAAAAAAAAGAGCAACAACAAAAACATGCTGTTAGAGACGGGCTTATTGAAAATGCAAACTGATTGTCTGCCAGCAGGAGGTGCATTGAGAGCAGTAGAACTCGTGGTTTCTCCGGTAATGGCTGTAAATCAAAGCAGCTCAGCTCATGAACGCTACTTTAGCAGATAAAATGAAAATGTCATCGAAACTTTTCTGAAGACAGTCAGTTCTCTTCAGAGATACATTCATATAAAACACCCGAGCCACGTTTTGATTTTGAAACGTGCAGTGCTAATGTTTATTCAACTAAGTCAAACGCCACAAATAGATCAATGCATGGGAAACACTGGTAATGTATATTATCAAAATATCGGAAATGTGTTTAAAAATCATATCACCGTTATTGAAAAGAATTATAATCGTGATACATTGATATTGAATTATTGTCCAGCCCTAATTTGATGTGACATTTTCGGGACGCGCCCTCTCTGTCCGCTGGTGGGAGTGTGCTCACTTGTGTAGGGCCCTATGAAATCAATTTTATTTTTTACCAAATTCCATTTTTTTTTTTTTTTTACGAATTCTGTTTTTCCATTTTAATTTTTCTGGATTCCGCTTTTTTCTGTTTTAATTTTCCTGGACTCTTTTTTTAAAGGGGTCATGCGATGCTATTTTAAAGATCATTATTTTGTGCACAGTCTGCTCTGATTGGCCAGCTGACCCAGTGCATTGTGATTGGCCAAACACCACAAGCACGCATCGGAAATGTAACGCCCCTTACCATAATCGCGAGCTTCAGCTTTCAACATAAATGTAAAGCCAGTAAATAATGTCCTTAGTTATACCATCAGTTCAAGCCCGAAAGGGGAACATAGTCGCGTGACAGACACAGTGATGATGCTCGTATGTATTTGCAGTACACAAGCCACGGTTAAGAAAGCTGACTCCACTGTGATGTGACCCCCCCCCTCTCTCTCACGCACACACACGACGCGATGCTCTACACGGCGCAGAACTCCACATTTGAACAGTCAATAGCAAATACTTAAATTATTAAGAAAACATACTTAGAGTAGCTGATTCAGAATAAGCACCAGATTGTCATAGCAAAGTTGGAATTGACCCATTTGTTTTTTTTAGAAATAGCCTTTGTGCACAGCCAGCCTTGTATTTTCGGGACGCGCCCTCTCTGTCCGCTGGTGGGAGTGTGCTCACTTGTGTAGGGCCCTATGAAATCAATTTTATTTTTTACCAAATTCCTTTTTTTTTTTTTTTTTACGAATTCTGTTTTTCCATTTTAATTTTTCTGGATTCCGCTTTTTTCTGTTTTAATTTTCCTGGACTCTTTTTTTAAAGGGGTCATGCGATGCTATTTTAAAGATCATTATTTTGTGCACAGTCTGCTCTGATTGGCCAGCTGACCCAGTGCATTGTGATTGGCCAAACACCACAAGCACGCATCGGAAATGTAACGCCCCTTACCATAATCGCGAGCTTCAGCTTTCAACATAAATGTAAAGCCAGTAAATAATGTCCTTAGTTATACCATCAGTTCAAGCCCGAAAGGGGAACAGAGTCGCGTGACAGACACAGTGATGAAGCTGGTATGTGTTTGCAGTACACAAGCCACGGTTAAGAAAGCTGACTCCACTGTGATGTGACCCCCCCTCTCTCTCACGCACACACACGACGCGATGCTCTACACGGCGCAGAACTCCACATTTGAACAGTCAATAGCAAATACTTAAATTATTAAGAAAACATACTTAGAGTAGCTGATTCAGAATAAGCACCAGATTGTCATAGCAAAGTTGGAATTGACCCATTTGTTTTTTTTAGAAATAGCCTTTGTGCACAGCCAGTACTCTTCTAGGTTCAAAAAACTGTCATCCATAAAATGCGTTGCACAAATTCAAACATCTGGATTGTGCTGTTCTGTTGTAAATAAATCTTAACCAATGATTCCTCATTGCATCTACTTTCGGAAGGCCAAATAACGTGCTTTTGCTTTCACACAGAGAAACACAGCGTCTCCCTGACATGGCTGCATCCACACTACTGCGGTTCCTGAAACCACGCCTTCTTTCTTTGCATGAACATTTCAGCAGCATTATGCAAATATTTCCACATCGTGACGTAGAGATGTGGGGGCATGTTTGAATGAGGCTTTTTGGCTCGGTCTGGATCAGCCTTCTCTTTTAGATAGAATAAATCCTTTTGTGGGAGACTTTGAGCTTTGTAACTCTGCACATCTTATACATGCACAAATAGCTACGTAACACTAAAGAAAAGGAAAAAAAGAAAATCGCATCATATGACCCTTTAATTGTTAAATTAAATTTTATTAAAGGGGTCATATGATGCGATTTCAATTTTTCCTTTCTCTTGGGAGTGTTACAAGCTCTTGGTGCATAAAGAAGATCTGTAAAGTTGCAAAGACTAAAGTCTCAAATTCAAAGAGATATTCTTTATATAAGTTCAGAGTCAGCCACGCCTACCTAAAATGGCTTGTTCTAACACGCCCCCAGATATCTACATCACTATGTGGGAAGATTTGCATAATGCCGCTTAAATGTGCACGCAAAGGAAGGCGGCGTGGTTTCAGGAACAGGTTTAGTGTTGATGCAGCCATGTCAGGGAGACGCTGCGTATTTCAGTGTGAAAGCAAAAGCACTTTATTTGGCCTTCCGGAAGTTCGACTTTGCTATGACAATCTGGCGCTTCTGAATCAGCGACTGTAAGTATGTTTTGTTATTAGTTTACGTGTTTGCTTTTGACTGTTAAAATGTGGAGTTTTGCGCAGCGCAGAGTAACGCGTCTTGTGTGTGTGTGTGTGTGTGAGGGGAACAGGGTCACATCACAGGAGAGTGAACTGCCTGTCAGAAATCATAGCACGTCAGCTGTCTTAACCGCGGCTTGTGTACTGCATCATCACTGTGTCTGTCACGCGACTCTGTTCCCCTTTCGGGCTTGAACTGATGGCAAAACTAACGACATTCTTAACTGTCTTGATATTTACTTTGAAAGCTAAAGCTCGCCATTATGGTAAGGGGCGTTACATTTCCGACGCGTGCTTGTGTTCGGCCAATCACAATGCACTGGGTCAGCTGGCCAATCAGAACAGACTGCGCTTGTCAAAGGAGGGGGCTTTGTTGAAAACGACGTGTTTGAGAGAGGCGGGGCATAGAGGACCTACAATAATGTACAGTATTTGAAAAATTGTGTTTTTTGAACATTAAAGCATGTCAACATAGTGTTACACCAAATACACAAAATAATGATCTTTAAAATAGCATCATATGATCCCTTTAAACCAAATTTTAATTTTGCCGGGTTGCCGTGAATGCCTTTAAATTTCTGTGTGATATTAGGCTAGTTTTTATGACTGGATACCACGATTCCGTCCGCATCGCTGACATCATAGGGCCCTACCTATGGGTGCGCGCACGTGTCTGTCTGTGTGTGTAACGCCGCTGTGCGTGATGCATAAGAATAAGGGTAAATAAGAGCGCCCCCCAAATATAATGGCAGGGGAAACACTGTAGAGCCATTCCAATCATATTCATGATTACCATGATAAATCCACAGTAGAGGCCCCCCTCTACATCGTGTCCAAGTTATTCAGCAGTCCTCAACTATTCAAGCAAACTCGAAACTTATGTTGCTAACATAGTACAGACTTGTGACTACCATCACACAAATAGGGTGTCATTGTGTCACAGTCTAGCAGTTTATTAATATAATCTTGCAGTTATCAGAAACTGCTTAAGATAGTAGGTTGTAAAATGCAGTGAAAACTTAGTCTTAATCTCAAGAGAGTCATAGTCCATGTATACAATTGTTGAAATGCGTCAACTTCTGGCCTCACTAAAACAATATTCTCTTTGAGAAATTTCCATACAATAAAAAAAATGAATAATATAAAGACACCAACAAAGAATCAAAATATTTATGACTATTTACTAAATACATGGGGTGGGGTGGGGTGGGGGGGGGGCTTATAATGAAAAAGGTTCACCAGTGGGTGTTATTAATACAGAAAAAATGACTGACTATATGTAATACAATCCCTTTTGAAACTGAAATTTTATTATGGAACGGTTACATCCACTGGTACTGTACTGGTACTGTATCAGATGGTAATATCATATGATGACTGCCTTCATATTTGATATTGCAAGGTATTTCAAAAATGTTACATGCCCCCAGAAACACATTATCATCATGATGCAGTCTGGTTCTTCACTGAAATTATTAATCTAGTTTGCAAAAAAAAAAAAAAAAAGCAATGCATCTGATTTCATATTCTCTACATAAATTATTTCCATGCATACAGGTTGGAAAACATACAATTCTAAAGAGCAGAAAGTAAGTCACCAACCAGTAGTTTAACAGTCCACCACTGCACATTCAGCTTCATAACACTGTTAATGCACTGCACCCTCAGCACAACTGTTTGCAATATCCAGCAGTTTATTCATGGATATTGTTTTGACTGTGGAATTTCCTCTTTAGGAATGACCTCACAGAGCAGTAATTCAGATTCATGTAAAAAAATTAATACATTTCAATGGACAGACCACACAAGGTGCAAAAACAGAGACAATCCCGATCTTTCCAGAACAGGTCTAGAACACAGAGCTATCAAACTGACTAGTATGATCATTATTCCTCTCACATCAGACTTTTATTAACAAAACAAATAAAAATACACCATGCTATAGGGCAGGCTATGCCTAATATAAAATAAATAACTTGCATAAAGTTTAAATAGGTATACAAAACTGGAAATAAGTAAACATGTATAATATAACCAAATAAATAAGAAACGTAGTACACCTTGATGTCAAATAAAATAAATGACACAAAGTCTAAATAAAGTAAAAATCAGCAAACAATGTGGAACCAATTAAATAAGAAACGAATGTTTAAAAAAACTTCCAAAATCAGATAAACGGCAAAAGTCAACAGGCGAATATCCAAAATATTGCCAAACAGGCGCTTTTGCATTATCATCTGCGATCATCTTGTTTGTCTCACCCCACTCTTTTTGTCAGTCAGCTCGACTCACTCTTCTCACTGGATAAATGAAATCTGATCTGTGATGCGCCTGTCGTTCGGCACGCTGCATTGAGCATCCGCATTCAGTTTTTAATTGTAGTGTCTGTTCTTTTACTGAACTAAATGATTTTTATTACTATAAAAAAATCTAAACGACGGTGGGGGTCGGTGATGCGGTGGGCTTAACACCGGTATCACCATCAGCACCGTCTATCGCAGCAAGACTAATTTATAATGACCACAAATTCAAGACATGGGGGCAGAAAATGTATAATCATAGCCTAACACTTCATATCGTTCCTTTCACACGAAGAGTGCAGTTTTTTTATTTCTCCAAAAAATACTATGATTACAAATGTGATATTGATTTAAAAAAAATTTTTTTTTTTACAACAGTTCAATAAACAAGTTAATTAAGAGACTTACGTTTTAGACAGACTGTATAAAAACATGGACGTAGTGTCCGTGACGTCACCCGTTGGTTTCTGAAGAGAGGTTTGAAGCTCAAAGTGGGCCGCAGCCATCTTGACAGTGCATCACAGCACGTCACTCCTGGATAATTGAAAATGGGCAAAGAGGCGGGAGCTGGTTGCTGAAACCACGTCCACCTAGCTCGACGGCGGTGACAGAAGCGGCAATCCACCTGTCACTCAAGTGGCCACGCCCTTAATTATGCAGAACTGTAAGGCTTAACATAATTTAAGCGGATGAGTTATAAAAAAAAAATTAACCGCCAAAGTTGTCATGAAGGGCAAAATTTGCTATATAGACCAAAACCACTTTTTGTACCAGGCTGTAAAAAAAAATTTCTGCTGTAAAGTTGCCCATTTTAACATGGGGAGTCTATGGGACTGACTCCAGCCTCTAGCAGCCAGTAGATGAATTGCAGATTTAGGGTGCTTTCACACCTGGCCCATTGTTTCGGAACCTGGTGTTTCCCCCCCCCCTTAGCTCGGTTCGTTTGGGCATATGTGAACACAGCAATCGCGCCCGGATTCGGGCCAAAACAATCGGTCCGAGATCGCCTGAACGAGGTGGTCTCGGCTCGATTGAAAACTAACTCTGGAGCGGTTCGGTTGTAGTGAGAAAGCAATCCGATCTAACGGACCAATGAACTAGGCTGTATCACAATGTATAATGGGTAATTAATTTTTGCTAATATTTCAAAATGAACCTGTGAATGTCTGTGGGTGAGCATATCTTCGCCATTCAAAATAAAAAAGCAAATTTTTTCATTTTATAATGCCGACTTATTGCTCTTCTTCCTAGTAGGTGCATCTTAAAAAAAAATTTCCCGATGAATCCTGGACTCCTGCTCAAAATGATAAATTAACCAACGCATTTAGTAAAAGGGAGAAAGCTTCTGGTAATCTCCTTAACGGATTACACTGGGAAATTACTCCTCTATAAACAGCCAACTATCTCTGTGGGTCAAACCGGCAAGCACTTTTTCCCTGGCTACCAACACTAGTTCTGCAAAATTATCTGCTAATCTATGTAAGATACACAATGTTTATGTAGTAAGTGAGCTTAATGAGGTCAGCAACTTACTATGCATTGTACATTAACAGTAATATACTAGTGCTTGTTTAAACAGGACGGGGGGTAGTTTAAAATAAGAGACATTGGAAATGTCCAACAAAAAGTTGTCAAAGTAGTTGATATTATATTAACACAGCAAATACGGTAATATTGTTAATTCTGCACCAGTAACTGGTTTACAGTGCAACACAGTAGGTGGCAGTCTGTGCACACAAGGGTCAAGCTGAAAGTATACTTCTCTTTTCACATGTACGCGCAGGTCGCAAATGCGCATTGAATTTGTTTTGCAGTAATCAGTTGTGCCTCAAGGTGGCAACACTGTCCTGGGGCGTTGTTTCACAGTAGAAGATTAAACTAAAGTGACAGAACAAAATCAACAACAACAAAGGCTCACATTGACAAGTGCTTGTGAGCGAGAGGGTATGAGATAGCTCAGCTTTGGTTTAAAATGGTTAAAAAAATATTTATTATTATCGGTCATTATAACATACAGGGAAAAATAGAGCAGACACTAGACATGGATGAAGCTTTCTAGAGCATATGTGATGACCTCCTGCGTTTGCGCACAACGTCAAGTGGAGTATACTTTGAAAGGCTACGCATTTGACTGTACGCATACGCCAGGGGTGGCGAACTCCGGTCCTGGAGAGCCGCAACCCTGCAAAGTTCAGCTCCAACCCTAATTAAAACTCACCTGCCTGTAGCTTTCTAGTAACCCTTCAGACCTTGATTAGCTTGTTCAGGTGTGTTTGATTAGGGTTGAAGCAAAACTCTGCAGGGCTGCGGCTCTCCAGGACCGACGTTCGCCACCCCTGGCATACGCTAACGTACGAGAACAAAATGAAGTATACTTTGGGCTTAAGTGTACAGACTAAGTGTAGCCTTTCAAAGGATACTATTTGACAGTATGCGCGAACACAGGTGGGCGACACACTCCAAGTTTCATCTTTGTCCAGTGTGGGCACTATCTTTCTTCAGAAGTTACGACCGATAAAATAGTCTTCGTACCATTTTAAACTACACTGAATATAACCCAGCTATTGGGTTGTTTTGACCCAGCGGT
>NW_015505481.1:943346-944058 GCF_001515645.1 Sinocyclocheilus grahami | reverse complement strand
AGCGGTTGGGTTGTTTTGAACCCAACCGCTGGGTCAAAACAACCCAATAGCTGGGTTTGTCCCTTTTTAACCCAGCACTGGGTTATATTTAACCCAGCATTTTTTAGAGTGTATCTCATAATCCCCTCACACAAGTGCTTGTGAATGCAAGCTTCTGTTGTTCCTGCAGTAGCCGGTATTTTGTTGTTGTTTCATACACATAAAAAAAACAAAGTATACTTTTGGGTTAATGCTGGTATCCATCTGTCCTCAAACAGAAAAAGGTTTCAGACCACTTCAAGCCTATTCTCAGAAAAGTGATTCATCAACTGTTCATTTACGACAGACAGACAGACAGAGAGAGAGAGAGAGAGAGAGAGAGAGAGAGATACAGGCTGTGTATGTATGAATTACCACCGTTTTGCCGCGTTTCTCTATTAACAGTAAAGCTGTGGCTTTAATTCCTTTAGAAACAATGATGTTACCAGCTCCTTGTTGAGAAAGATAATGTAGCTCTTGAGCGATTAAGCTATTTAGTTGATAAAATTGCAGGGCAGCACCAAAAAATTTGTTCCTGAATGTCGGAGTTCGGCCGCAGCGTGATCTGTGTGTGTGACTGCACTTAACATCAAACTGCTTGTTTCACACAAATGCTGGCACAGACGTGCATGTTCGGCTAGAGTCGCTTTGAACTCGTGCATCTTCGGAAGCGGAGCTGCGCGGAAAGTTACAA
>NW_015505481.1:915206-943258 GCF_001515645.1 Sinocyclocheilus grahami | reverse complement strand
GAGTGCACAATGTAAACATGAAACATATGCCATTACCTATATTGTACTGTGGTACAGTTATGAAGGCCCTTCATAATGCAGAGGTCAACTGCCTGCTCTGCCAATAGTTAGAAATGGCACTATAGTAAGCAGTGTTTAATAAACAGCTGTTTTTCTAAATTCTGCTGAGATGAAATTCAGTGCAGTCATGTATCGTGATACATATCGTATCGTGGCCTCTGTATTAGGGATGCACCGGTTGACCGGCCATAAATCGGAACCGGCCAGTTTTTTCTTATAATGCGCGATCGGCAACCGGACAGAATCGGCCAGTTTGCTTGTAAAAAAAATCGGTATCGGAATCGGCTATGAAAAATCATGATCGTGCATCACTACTCTGTATCGTGATACACATCGTATCGTGACTTTGCTGGTGATACACAGCCCTAGCAGCTACTACTGCTGACAAAACAAAAACTGTCAAGCGCATAAAATAAGCCCATAGCATCACAAATACGTGAGAGGGCCAAACAAGTATCTGATGTGAAAAGTAGAATATAGCCACTTCCAGGGGCTAAAGTCAGCCTATCAAGATTGAGCTTGGGGCCTCACAGCCCTGACCCTCCCCCAGGAACAACCTCTTCTCCTTAAAGTGTTTAACCAGATGGCCATCTCAACAACAGAAGCCTCCCATACACAAACACAAAGACAGGGGCATCTGTTTATGAAGCGCCAACATAATAAGCACAGTTGAAAGAAGACTAGTCAAAACCATACCAGCACATATAATGTCACTGCAAGATTTTAAATATAAATAAATGAATTAAAAAAATAAAATAATTCTAAATCGACCCCTTTAAAAGCATGATGGTTAAGAAATATACAGATGCTTCTCTGCATCACAAGACAAAAACAAATCAAACTGAAAGTGTTCTCGATGTCTTGATCAGAAGTTTTTAATCTGGTACATATTAAAATGACAACAAACTCCGGCAGCTATAAACAGTGGAGGCAAGGGTTTGTGACTCGTGACTGCAATAGAGTAGCGTCACAGAGCTACACAAACACTGTTTTTGTTGAACATTTAAAAACAGCAAAGCCTACTCAGCACTGGGAACCCCTTTAATTCAAACGGAACTGCATTTGCTTACACCAGCAGCAGCTGCTTTGACCCAGCTTTGTTAGTGCTGCCCAGTGTAGGCATGAATAGGAAAATCCCAGAAGGACGCAGGCTTCGGAAAAACCAAGCGCTCATCTATACAACTGAAAATGACTATAGAGAGAGGAGTGTACTTACTCACCTGTGTTGCTTCTCTTCAATGTCTTTGGTGGCAATAGCATCCAATTCTCTGCAAGGAAACAAACACAGATGTTCAATTAAGAATTTGACATTCACTTTTCATTCTCTAGTACATAAATGCTGACAAAACCAATATGATCAGAAGTTTTTAATCTGGTACATATTAAAATGACAACAAACTCCGGCAGCTATAAACAGTGGAGGCAAGGGTTTGTGACTCGTGACTGCAATAGAGTAGCGTCACAGAGCTACACAAACACTGTTTTTGTTGAACATTTAAAAACAGCAAAGCCTACTCAGCACTGGGAACCCCTTTAATTCAAACGGAACTGCATTTGCTTACACCAGCAGCAGCTGCTTTGACCCAGCTTTGTTAGTGCTGCCCAGTGTAGGCATGAATAGGAAAATCCCAGAAGGACGCAGGCTTCGGAAAAACCAAGCGCTCATCTATACAACTGAAAATGACTATAGAGAGAGGAGTGTACTTACTCACCTGTGTTGCTTCTCTTCAATGTCTTTGGTGGCAATAGCATCCAATTCTCTGCAAGGAAACAAACACAGATGTTCAATTAAGAATTTGACATTCACTTTTCATTCTCTAGTACATAAATGCTGACAAAACCAATAGTTATTACAAAAACATTTGACAATCAAAGTGGATATGGATTATGTAGCTTGACAATTTTAGTGAGGTGAATGCAAAGTTTAATTCTTGGACAGATGGCTACATATTGTGTGAACAACACTGAAGTGTGCAATGACAAGGCAACCTTTTTGCACCTTACAGTCTAGGAAAATAATAAATATAGAGCTAATTTTTCTTCCTAAAATTTTCTGTTTCATTACTGGTGAAATTGCAACTACAAAAGTAGACTAATGCAAGTGCCACATACTTATGTTTGTGGTTGCCATTGGACAAATCACATCATACACCACAATATGAAACCAAAATCAACTCAAAGCCTCTCGCCATATTTACACAGTGGGAAATGAGGGAAAGATGGACGGACACACTTCTAATTGTAAATCAGAGTAACCGGGCATGAACAGCAGTCTATAATATTCAACCAGACTGCATTCTTTAGATAACCTTACTTTTAGATAAAACAATACGTGATTAATAAAGAAAAAGACTTCTCAAAAACAAAACCAGTGACTCAGTTTAACATTAGGTATACTTTATTTACACGGTTAAAGGCAGAGAGCAGCGAGACCTCCTCCCCCACCGCTGGATTCAGCTGCTGCTAACGGGGCAAACCAGCAACCTTGACCTGCCCTTACAAAACATTACAATATAACACACTCAAAACATGTTTCTAAACAACTTTTACTCTGAAAGAGCGACTTTGTGATGTCTATTTTCTTTACTCTGGTCTGGGAGAAGGAAACAGCTTTTTCTGTGGCATTTTTCATCGGTGTTAGCTGCCGTGACAGCGAAGCTAAACACAAAATAAACATAATAAACATAAGTTACGTTAACTGCTAAGTTAGCATTTAACGCTCGGCACTCCGTGAAGTTATTAAAGCGAATAAAGCGTTTATAATGAAAGCAAACTGGTTATCCGATTATTAAATATCATTTTCCTTGATGTGCGCAATTCAGCAGCTGGGCTAAGAGTGCTAACAAACCAGCTGGTCACTAAAGCCTGTCTTTTAACAACTTAACGAATCAAACACGGTTTTATTAATGCTCACTTTAGCCGAATTGCGACACAAATTGCATTTTTGGTTGAATTATTATGGATCAAATGCTGCTTGGTAGCAACTAGAAAGCGAGTCGACGTCGACAAAAGTTGCAGGACGCTGAATTAAACATTTACATGAAATCAACGTATTTTCAAAATACATTACAGAAAACGGTCCCAGAACGCATGAAACCTCATGTTTAAACGCTGTGCATTCATAAACTCGACTTTTATATTTGTAAACACGTTAGACACACTTAAAGAAACCGACTGCAATGTCACTTCGATGCCATTATGTGAAAGCTGGAGATCAATGTTCAAGAAATGTACCACACAGAGATGCATTTGGCTTTTTAGACAATGCAGACAGTAGACACAATTCATAAAAACAATCAAATTGTTTAACTATCATGCAAACAACACGGTAAAACATTCATCCGTGCCTCCACTGCTGAGCTCAGCTTAGATATCGCAGATACGCTGCTCGATCATTTATACCGCTTATATGGTTAAAATCACAAACATACACACGAACAAACCGCAAGACTCACCTCTTGTAGTTTAAAGTGCAGTAGAGATGAAATGAAAGCAAATCATAAGGCTATAGAAATTCAACACATTTGCAGAGTCTAGGAGGGGAAACATTTGTCCTGCTCGATCGCCATTTTCTTCTCTCGCATTCATGCATTCATCCCTGCAACTGCAGGAAGAGCTCAAGCGCTGCTCTCAGAGCACTTCCTCCAACTCTACACACTCACCTCCAAAATGGTGGCCACAGAGAGGACGTGTTTCAAACCCTAGTGAGCTGTCTAGCTAGACTGCACTTTTGGGCTTCGCGAACAGGTGAGGCATTTTTGGACATCGTAGGGAACTCTAGGGGAATTGAGAAATAAGGTTATAAAACAGCTAAGATGAGTGACACGTGAGCTTAGCTGATTTAAAAGCCCAAAAATGCTGTCTAGGAAGGCATCTCACTAGGTTTCGAAACGCAGCCAGAGCTGATGGTTAACCGAGACTCGTCATGGTGGCTTTGCCGGTTCACTAATGTTAGATGTGTTTTGCCAACGATATAAATTAAAAGTTTGGAGGGAACAGTAACTGGGTTATAATGAGAAAATTATTATATGACATGAAAAAAAAAATAGACCAGGTAATCCAGAATAATGCCATTAAGGAATATTTCATCCAAACGGATGGGAACTTTAACATTTAGACCATAGGTCACCAAACTTGTTCCCGGAGGGCTAGTAGCCTGCAGAGTTTAGCTCCAACCCTTATCAAACACACCTGAACCAGCTAATCAAGATCTTGCTTGGTATACTTGAAACTTCAAGGCAGGTGTGTTGAGGCAAGTTGGAGCTAAACTCTGACACCGGCCCGGCCTCCAGGACCGAGTATGGTGACCCCTGATTTATACAGACAGTTTAAGAAAATAAGATTGTCATGCTGAAACCAGCATAAATTTTAAGGACAATATGGGGTAAAAATAATCCCATATATAATAAAAGTAAATAATACAGGCTATGCTAAAGCAATCAAATACATAGCATTTGCTTTTGTTAAAGGGGTCATATGCGATTTCAATTTTTCCTTTCTCTTTGAAGTGTTACAAGCTCTTGGTGCGTAAAGAAGATCTGTAAAGTTGCAAAGACTAAAGTCTCAAATCCAAAGAGATATTCTTTATAAAAGTTAAGAGTCAACCACGCCTACCTAAAACGGCTCGTTCTAACACGCCCCCACATGTCTACGTCGTTATGTGGGAAGATTTGCATAACACCACCCAAATGTTCTCGCAAAGAAAGAAGACGTAACTTTTATTCTCGCTGTAGTATTGTTGCCACCGCTGCCATGTCGTGAAGGCGCTGTGTGTTTCGTTGTGAAAGCGAAACTACTTTGTTTGGCCTTCCAAAAGAGGACACAACTAGAAATCAGTGGTTAAGTTGTATTTACAACACTGTTCCAGAACAGTTCAACCTAAATATTCAGATGTGTGCAGCACATTTTATGGAGGACTGTTTACTGATCCTGGGAGAGTAGACTACAATGCCGGCTGTTCTGACGTAAGTACGTTTTTTTTATATTTAAAGCGAGTTTTTTGCGCAGTGTAGAGTAGCACTTGTTGTTTTTCATTTCTCCGATCACAAATGCAGACATGGTTTTATGTTTACGTCGCGCGATGCAGCGCAACGTGTAAAAAGACAGTATAAGTCATTATAATCCATAATTAAGTCCCCACTGGATGCAACGAATGCCTCGTTTATAATGGGTTTCAATGTTTTTGTCTCGTCGCTCCATCACAGTATGGTAAGGGGCATAACATTTCCGTCACACGCTTGAGGCATTCAGCCAATCACAGCGCACTGGATAGCTGTGATAGTTATATCAGAACACACCTCGCTTTTCAGACCGATGAGCTTTGTAAAAATCGACGGGCGGGACAAGGCATCACAATATGGTAAGGGGCGTAACATTTCCGTCACACGCTTGAGGTATTCGGCCAATCACAGTGCACTGGATAGCTGGCCAATCACAGCACACCTTGCTTTTCAGAACAATGAGCTTTGTAAAATTCGACGCGTTTCAGAAAGGTGGGGCATAGAGGAGAAACAATAATGTACAGTATGTGGAAAATAATGTGTTTTTTGAAACTTAAACTGCATAAACACATTTCATTACACCAAATACACAAAATAATGTTCTTTTTAGCAACATCATATGATGCGATTTCAAGATTTGCTTTCTCTTTGGAGTGTTACAAGCTGTCCGTGAATAGATAAGATCCATATCCAGGGATCTTATCTATTCACAATCAGCTTGTAACACTCCAAAGAGAAAGGAAAACTTGAAATCGCATCATATGACCACTTTAAGAACTTTTCTGTGAATAAACTCAGCTGAAACACTTTTAGGGAAACTATCTAGACAAAACAGATTCTTCATTGTTCAGTTGTTTGTTTACAGTGAATACCTTCACCATTGTGAAATTCTCTTTCAGCACAAGGCAACAACACCAACCAAGTGCAAACTAGGAAAAACCTAAATAAATCTACAACAATATAGACAGACCAGCTTTTAGTCTGGAATTTGCCTGCGTTTTCACTTTGAAGACAAAGCAGCGGCACACAGTTGAAAACGGCTCGGATGCGCTGTACTTTTGAAGCGCTCATTCTGCCTCACTAGGCAGGAATCACACAGATTGAGCCACTTTCAAACTGAAAACAACCTGTTTTAAATGTATAAACTTGATCGAGATTTTACATAACATTTTAATTTGAGTGTCATTGCACAAAAGTAGGATACCAAAAATACATGAGCAGGTAGAGCCACATTCCATTGAGTTCAGAGGTACAACGCACAGCTATTTTGCATATTTTGTAAGGTTTTGCTAAACAATGTCAACAATCGCTTGTATGAAACCACAGGAGAATAAGCCCTTTGCAATTTCAAACATTATTTAATCATTCACTTTTACATGGTCTAATTATAAAGCTCTTTAATAGGGTTATATATCTTTTAAAACCAAGAATATCCTTTCATTGTCATTCCAAATATTATGCGAGTCATATTTTGTCCGTTTCATCACAAATGTCTTAAAATAAGAGAGTAACTTCGCATAGTGCTCGGGACAGCTCAGGCCTCGGCGTCTGTGGTATTGAGAATGAATTTTGTATGAGGCATGAATATTGATGATCAGTGGAGGTCCGGGGCCAGCTGCTTGTGAGTGAGTTAGCTGCAGTAGGACAAGGGTCAGTTTGGTCAGGCCAGTGGGCTGCTCTCCCCCCTCCCAGACCGATGAGAGCAAGGGGAGCCTGGGAACGCGGGCAGATGCATTGTGCTCGGGCAGACAGGGCAGGAGGAGGGGAACAGCTTTGCATGACAAATACATGGCTGGCTTTGGCTTTCAGAGACTCACTTCTAAACTCACTTAATAGTGAGCTCTGTTGCGCTGGTGTTATATTTCAAAACAGTCTAAATATGCACAACATTTTAATCAATGAAACTTGCAATTTGGCAAAATTTGCAGAAAAAAAATCACAAAAATATGCTTGTGCAGATGTGACGTGACATGTCACTTGCATTATTTGCCTTCCCCTCTTTCGTCTTTACCTCTGTCCCCCTAATCCTCATTATTCTCTGGCCCCAGATGTACCAAGAGTCTCACCAACAAGGGCGCTATTTTTCATTTGCTCTCGCCCAATTCCTACACTACCCCATCATTATATTCAATCTCTATCTGTCTCTCACCCATCCCCCTGGAGTGACTCTCTCAGCCAGGGTGCCAGCTGTGAAAGGGATTTTGCGGAGCTGAATTACACTCTGCATCCAACCAATTACCTGTCCGACCGTTTACAGGTCAGCCTGCACTGCCATGCTTCCAGGCTCGATTTATCTATCAGACCACTATTCTGCAAGGCATTTATCATGTTCACACAGCCATGCGCCCTGTCATTTATAAATGTTAATACACACCACTGCCTCATCAACTGTTAAATCTTGAGAGTAAGAGACCATTTTTGCTCTGTTGTGCTAGTTTATAGAAACAGTCAGCGTCATATACGTAGCTCATTCATATAGCTTGGTTTACATATGTTTTTAAAAGAAGTCTCTTATGCTCACCAAGGCTGCATTTGCTGAACAAAAATACAGTAAAAATACCAAAATTTAAAAATTTTTTACAACTGCAATCATTACTACGGTCTTCAGTGTCACATGATCCTTCAGAAATCATTATAATATGCTGATTTGCTGCTCAAGAAACATTTCTTAATATTATTATCCACATTGAAAACAATTGTGCTGCTTAATATTTTTGTGGGAATTTTCCTACTTTTTTCAGGATTCTTTGATAAATAGAATTAAGAAAGCTTTTGTAACATTACATGTCTAAGTAATTTTTCAATTTAATGAATCCTTGCTGATTAATTTCTTTCAAAAAAATCTTATTGACCCCAAACTTTAGAAAGACAATGTTTTTATCTATTTGTATATTATATTATATTATATATTGCCTAAAATAGCACAATATATATAATCTAGAAGTATTCAGACAGCAATGGAATCAGATTTTAATATCATGGTATTGTCAATAATGCAAAACAGTTAGAATTTCACTTTAAAGTGTTCTATCAGAGAAAGGTAACTCATATATAGTAACATCTAAGACTGTATGTTAAAACAAAATTTTTTTTTTCAATCTTACCAATTTGATTAAGACTGCAAAATATATTTTTGGAGCTCCATGCTTTAACCTTTGCATATTTATTTCTGGTGATCTCGGTCTTCACAGCTTGACTTGTTTCAGAGCCACTCCAGTCACGTAAAAGCAATATAAAGATGCAAATGACGCTCGGAAGAGCGATCTTATTGTCATTCATGTATGCATGTAGTATATATTTTAGATGGAGGCATTTTCACCTAGAGCTGCTACAGCTCCAGTCAAAAACTTTGCTCCGGTCCAAATAAGACTCATTTGCATGTGCCCATCCGCCCTCATCTCAATAATTCACACCTATCTGTGTAATGTATTTCATCTGCAAGGCATGCATTTGAGTTTAGACTTGTGAAGTCTTCTAGACGAGACACACTATGCTTTCACTTTTCTGTAAGGAGAAAAGTATAGAAGTGTATGAATTTTAAAAGTAAATGTCACATGTACTTCAAAGATCACGTCACTTCAACTAAAAGTAAAGCCTGGAACCCTGAAGCATAATAATAAAACCCTCAAATTCAAGAAAGCATCTTAAATGGAAACGATTTCCATGCCTAAAGATGAATTTTTTGCTATTGTAGATTTGCTAATCTGATCTGGCTTGGGTCAAATCATATCCATAACATTGATGGACACCCTTGTGGCTGACATTGTTCCGTCTCACTGGGGGGAGGGGGGGGGGGTTCTGTGAGCAGGGGTAAAGAACAGCTCTCCCAGTGATACAAAATAGGGCTTTAAATGAACTCCCACCATGACCATATTCACTACAGTAAATAGAAACTTTGACCTGCTCCCTTATAGCCCCACTCCTCTGTCCATTAATAGTTTTTATCCCCTATAGCAGCAGCCAGTAGTCGATGATGAATGGACAACAATATACAGAAAGAACAAAGTATGGTACAGCCTGAAAAAATTGAAATGGAATTAAATTAAACGAAACAAAACTGTCAATAGAAGTGGAACGTTCCAACTACTCACTCCATTTCACCATACCACTGCACAGGAAGTTGTGCAAGGTAAATACCTGTTTATCCCCATGTGGCATGACTACCCAGAAGTGACAACATTTCAAAATAAAAGATGTTTTGTCCAACAGAAAAGCTGGTCACCAGCATATATTTGAGTTTTGGATGCTCGTATCCCCGAGAAGGTCTTCAGACCAGCTCCAAACCAGCAGAGACCACCACAAACCAGCCTGAAACGGCTTTAAAATTCATGCTGGTCCAAAGTGAGTAAAATTTACTGCAAGAGCAACTAGCAGGAATGTTTCTGACAAGTGCATGTTAACCAAATGCATTAGTTAAACATAGTACAAATATAGAATAGAATAGAATCCGCTTACCTGACTTTCACGACTTATTGCCAAACATCAGTTTGAGACTTACTAGATCTACTATGTTAGCTCCAATTCAAAGATAAGAACTGGGGAGAACTGACAAGAAGGAAATATACAACGCCAATGATTGGAGAGATGAGTTGAGCTCATTGGGTGCCCTAATGATGCCTCGCTCTCCCAAGGCTCTTCAGATAGTGGTCTGCAGCCCTCACGCCAGCTCTAATGAGCAGACTGCTCATCTTCCACTGCCATCTATCATACTTTCCGGTGAAAAAAAACTGTCTGCTCTCGTCACCAACCACACATGAAGGAGACCTGGCCACTTTAAAAGCATTTCTTTATCTTCCCACTTTACACACAGAGAGAAAACGGCCGCTTTCACCTGAATCCTTTTGACTCTGAACAGTGAACAGAATTAGCAGCCAGAAGGCAAATGAGTGAATAGCAGTAATACAGTAAAAATAGCAGTAATACAGCATCTGTGGTTAACAGAAATTTGACATAAAAATATGGTGACAATGTTTTAGGTAATAGGAAATGGCATATTAATGCATGTGCATTTTACAAAAACTGTAAACTGAAAAAAAAGGTGTAATAACAAAATTGCTAGTAAATTTCACAATGACAAAGAAACAGCAAGTAACATTGATTTAAACATTAAATTTTGAATTAGAAAAACAAGTAGTATTTTCTTGTAAAACATCCTTCAATAATCTGTTTTATTCACATCTTCGAAAAACAATTTTACTGTGTATATTTCATTGCATGATGTAATGTTCATATACCAGTCTCAATCTGCTTTCTACTTTAAAATGTACTGATAACCACCATAATAAAAGCAGTAGAATATAAAGCCACATGATGTATCAGAGTTCATTGTAAGTGGCCTCTCTGTAAAATATGGCCAATACTCAAATACAGATGGTCAATACACATAAGAAACAATGAGAAGAAACTAAATTAATTACATAAAATCTAATTATATGTCGTGTATCACACAAGGACTGTTACTATTTTTTCACTGTAAATTATATGGCAATTCATAGTTTTACTTTCAAAAACAAGAAATGTATCAGTATTTTACAGTAAAATTACAGATAATGTGATGTTAAACCATTTACAGTTTTTCACTGTATATGGTAAGGTAATTTACCACAGGTATTTATTGTAGCATTTATACAGGGTTTTCTTTCTATAAAAATTACAAGCATTTTTACTGCACAGGTTTGCAGTCTCAAAAGTATCTATAGATAAAATACATCCATTGTCGGAGGGGGTTATTTTAGTTCTACAGGACAACAGATTCCCCCATCTTCCAACTTTAAAAATGTATGAATGTTCAATAATGTGTTTGGCTGTATCTCCTATTAATCTTTTATTGCATAACAGTGCAGTAGAGCGTGTGTATTATTCGGAGCCAGGACCTTGGCAGGGTGTCAGGTAGCAAAGGGGTCTCCTCACAGCCCGAGCCCCGGGTCCTGAAAAAATCCATGTGTTTTTATTTAGTATAACAAAAGACTCTTCACCACAGGGCAGGCTTCCATGAGAAACACTGTCCGGCATGTAAAGAGGAGGAGCACAGGAACCTCTTGACATGTTAATTGACTTGATTAGCATTAACATTACTGGGATTCCAGGAGGAGCCAAAAAGCTCTACAGTTAACTATTCATTTGGATGCACTTTGATTCAAACCATCAGGCTGCCAAAGTAAACATGATTTTCATTTGTAGAAATGTGGATATGTATGTTTTCTCTGTCAAATAAAGAGACATAAAACCATATACTATGCATACTTTAAGGGATAATTCCAAACCAGAATGACTTTGAAATGACAAAAGGAAATAGTTTGCAGAATGTGTATTATGTGATATTTTCCATTTTCCGTACAGTGAAAGTCAGTGGGGTCCAAAAACAACACTGCACTAGACCCGACTTTTATTAAAGTGAGATGATGACAGAAATGTAATTTTTGGTGAAAAGGTCTAAACTGATTCGAAGTCCTACAATCACGAAGGGTCCAAAAATGGGTTTGACTACAGGAATAATAAATAAAGTCAGGTATGTTTCCCTGCTGACTGGTCCTAAAGAGAGCCAAGGGCGGCACAAGGTGACGGTAATTATTAAAGACAAAAAGAAGGCTAGAGAGTGCGTCGCTGGACCCTGATGTGAGCATGCTTTCAGCAGAGCGAATCTGTGAATTATGAACTGTAAATGCTGGAAAATGAAACAACCAGAACCGAGGTTGGTTGGATGTTGCCCTGGCATCTTGCCAAGTGCTCATTACTGCAGAACGCGTGTGCAGTTGGGCCAGCCAATGTGACGCCCGTTGCCGTGGCAACAGCAGAGCAGACAGGCGATGCAATGCATCATATTTCAGCAGACCAACTCAATTCAATTCACACAGATCCAATCTGGGTTGTAAGTGGGGGGTGAGACTAGGCAGGGGAAAGCTGGTACTACAGAAATAAATTGCTATGAGACCATCAGCTTTCCATGCAGATTTTCTTTTAATGCTGTCTGTTAGAAACTGAAACATTCATTGTCCTGCACAAATTGGTTTTATTCAAATCTGGATGCAACTGCTTGCCATGGACGAGGTGACAATAGCTGGCACACGTGGGTTACAATGATGTGTGCCCATTTTTCCTTATTCAGCTGTTCTGTCAGAAACATATCCAAGCTATACTGTACAAGTCATATAGCTAATATCTTGCATAAAACTTTGCTATTATGTTCAAATAAATTTTTTTGAATAAGAATTCCTTTGTGCTAAAAACTATATATATATATATATATTTATATATATATATATATTATTTATTATTATTATTATTATTTTTTTTATTCTATGAACAAATTTCATTCAAAAACTACAAGTCATATAGCTAATATCTTGCATAAAACTTTGCTATTATGTTCAAATAAAATTTTTTGAATAAGAATTCCTTTGTGCTAAAAACTATATATATATATATATATTTATATATTTATTATTATTATTATTTTTTATTTAATTCTATGAACAAATTTCAAAAGAAAATTCAAAAACAGCATTATTTGAAATAGAATCCTTTGTAACATTATAAATATTTTTAGTATTATTGATCAATTTAATGCATATTTGCTGAATAAAGGCATTTATTTCTATTAAAAAAAGAAGGATCATATGACACTTAAGACTGGAAGTATGGCTTAAATTGTATCACTATTTCATAATGATAGTGTTTAACTTTTTACTGTATTTTTCACTATAAGTGCAGCCTTAGTGAGCATAAGAGAATTCATTAAAAATGTAAAAATCATAATGCTTTCAAACATTTGACAAGTATGTACCTATATGTATATATTTATAGATTTTTTTTTTATACATACACAGACACACACATGCTTAAAAATTCAAATATCTAAGAACTTGCCACTTGACATTTCTTTTATATCTCAGGTATCCTTAAAGGCACAATATGTAAGATTTTTTTATTAAAATATCCAAAACCCACTAGAACAGTGTTATATATTTTGCTGACTTGTGTACTTACATTATCCCAAATGTTTCGAAGAATGTTTCAATCCAGAGAAATACGCAATTTAAATTTTATGGAGTCCATAGTGTCACTGTGTCGCCTGCCAATGACGTCATAACCCCTCGATATCCGGTTTTGTTTTATAGAAAACATGGAAACACCAAAGACGCTTTAATATGTTGTGCGTTTTAATAGACCGGTGACGACCGCACAGAGTAGCATTATAACAGAATGTTCAAATGTACTGTATCTAGTATGATGAAACAGCGCTGCTTTTATCCCGACATACGCTCTGCTGCTTTCGAGCCATGTGTTGCGCTCGTTCAGCGGCCTCGTTTCGCTTCGATGGCTTTCAGCCTCACCCTGCTTCATACTACGACGTAGGGCTGGACGATATAGCTAAAAAATGTATCAACAGTATAATGTTTCATATTGTTCGGTATCGATAATTATTGACATTTTTTATAACCTTTTGTAAAACAAAAATTTTTTTTTTTACATTTAACCATTGTATTTTTTTAATTAACCCAATTTATTGAGACAAACAACAAATATATTTTTTTGTTCGGTATCGATAATTATTGACATTTTTTATAACCTTTTGTAAAACAAAACGCAATAGAATTTTTTTTTTTACATTTAACCACTGTATTTTTTTAATTAACCCAATTTATTGAGACAAACAACAAGTATATATTTTTTAACAATCAAACACAAAATCTAAATTTAACCAATATCTAATTTCTAATGTTTTATATGCAGATTAAATAGGTTTTAAGGAAACTTCTGTCTTGTCTCCTGAGGCCACAGGAGAGTGCAATTGGCAAAATAATGCAGCGTATTTAAATTTGTCAACGCAAGGAAATAACGGTCTATAAAAAACTAAATTAACTCATAATTTTTTTTTTTTCGTAATTTGCATAAACACATTATGAACAAAACAGAATCACGTATTTATGCATTGCTTAATCCAAAGAGCCATTCACACAAATTGCATTTAAAAACATGAGACGCAGTGAAAAGGAAAAAACCTCCACAAATTCGTGACGTGTTTTCTAAAAGTTTAAACTGTTTTAACTTTGCATGGCTTTCTATACATCTCTTGTGTGACGCGAGTGCAGCAGTCATATTTGTCCGTCTAAAAAGTGCACTGAATATGCATTCTGTGTGAATGGCTTGTTTTCGGTTTTAACCTAATCAAGATCTTCTCCGCATTGAGCTTCTATATTGCTCTAATATTTTGAATACATAACACAGCAGCGGCGCACCTCGTGGGCTAGACTAACAAAAAATGTAAATGCAACAACGTCACTCACATCATTATCACCGCATCTCGTGTGCCACTGATGACGCTCCCTGATGCACACCAAACATTAAAATGCAAATGTTTATTTTAAATTCAACTAATATTCATTCTTTATTCACAATCTTCTCATCACAGGCAGGCACAGCACTCATTTCAGAATGTGTTGTGTTTGCTGTCTGTGTCACTCATAGCACATGCCTATATCGAAAAAATGTTCTATCGTTATCGAAGAAGGTGTACCATCGATAAATATCGATACCGTTTTATCGCCCAGGCCTACTACGACGTTAATAAATCTTTAAATCATTAGCTCATCCATGAACATGATTTCTGCCCGAGTCCCATTGGATTGCATCGGCTGTGGGGATGAAGACGACAACTCCCATGATTCCACACTCAGTCACGGCGTCATCTAACTACGACTTTGTTTCTTTGTTTGTTTTGAATACGTGCCACTCTAGTGGCAAAAAATTACATATTGTGCCTTTAAGGTCAGGTATCTGAAATGGAAGCCTACTAACATCAACAGCTTGGAGAGATCTGACCCTTTTGTAGATCTCCCACCGAGACTTCAGTCTCTGGGTACAGTAGTGGCATTAGGAGGGCAGACAGGCACACACACAATAGTCTCACACCAGACCAGATGTTTCCTAATTACAGTAAGCTCTTTAACACAACTTCACTCATTACAGGCCAAATGCTATGATACTCCACTAGATCTCAGGGAGATTTGGTGGCTGTGAATTTCCTTTAATGAGCATCTTCCCTTCTCAAGCTTAATAATGAGTAGATCCCAGGTATTACCCTGCAGGTAAGACGCTGGCAGATGCCCTGGTTATAAGACATCTATCCCTTCTGTCTGTGAAACCTCTTCAGCATATGCAAACGAAAGTTGGTAATGATATATACTTTTATTATCTAGAAAAACATTATGATTAATAATAAAAGCCTTATTTTAGTGGATATAGTTAAAATGTCCTGTCTCATCTGATTTTAGGACATCATGATTTATCCACCAGCCTAATTTTAATTGATGTTTTATTGTACAAAAAAAACATTTTTTACTTTCATTAATATAAATAAAGCCCACGTTTTGGCTCAGGCCAACTTTAAAGGCCACTTGAATTAGCCTGCGCAGGACTATGGCTTGGAAACGTCTAGTACAGAAAACAAGATGAACCTCAGACACAAAGGTTTTAACCCATAGTGGAAAAACAGCATTGGATTCCTTTCCAGACCTCTAAAGAGAACAGGGATATTTCCACTCCGTGTTTTCTCCAGAGCATTGACATAGTGCGCAGTGATAAGGCCGTACAGAAGAAGATTATTTATTCATGTGAGGGATAAGGTTGCACACCTCCCCATCTTGACCATGGGTACCGACTCAAAATGATTCCGAGTTAATTTCCTGGCACTATCAGGGTTTCAATAATGCAAAGTCACTCGCAGGGGCACCTACAAATGATCACACAGGAACAGGAATACCTAACGTCTAACAAATTGTCAGGCAATAGACATCAAATATCTGTTTATACAGACTTCTGCTTTAAAGTGCAAGTGAAATGCTTGTCGTGAATGGGACAGCTGTAGATTTGCTGTTTACGTACAAGCAAAAACAAAGACTGAGGAGGCAGACAATCAGACAAGATGCCTGCTGGGCATCACAAACTGTTTTCCGTCTGCTTACTTTCTCAACCTAGCCAAACAAAATCAAACACTCACTGCAGTACGGCTGTCAACCTTTAAGTCTCTTCAGTATATCAGCAGCCAATTAGGAATTAAGGCCTGTGTCTAAAATCTAGAAAATGCTCCATTCTCAGCTAAGAGTTTAAAGACAACACAGCACATCTGAATTCAAAGTATATTAAATATTGTTTAAAAAGATTAGATTATTTTTAAGGCAAAACAGACTGCCGTCTGTGATATACCATAATCCTGTGTCTACAGTTTGTTGGAAAAATAAAAATGGCATTGAAATGAGAGCATTTATTTATAAATATTTAAAAATTCATTTATACATAATAAATACTGTACACTACTGTTCAAAAGTCTGGTGTTGGTCAGATTTTATAATGTTTTTGAAAGAAGTCTCTTATGCTACAGTAAAACAGTAATATTGTGAATATCAGTGATGCCCCATAGACTTCTACCCTGATATTGAGGTTTTGGTGGGCCGTTGTCCTGGTGGAGAGGCCTAGCCTGTTTACACCTGGTAACATGTGTCTCAGGTGATCCAATCAAAAGCCATCAGACGACACAGATTTCATTTACGCCTGGTATTAACACCCTGATCACTGAAACGGAAGCCTGAAGTGTGATTGTTTGTTGAAAGCAGCCAGAGCTTCAGTCTGTTTAATAGGCAATTGCTGTGTCCTTAACTACTAAAGCAATTACAGAAGCAATGCATTGTGGTTAATTATAAATGAATGAGAATCTACTGCGATTGAATAATTGAAAGCAAATCGTTACATAATTACCCCTCGACAAATACTGCCTCCTTTTTTAGGAGGGGGGGGGGTCATAATAGCCCACAAAGAGTAAAATATACGGCACACTAGAGGCAAATGGTAATTCATTATGTGTTGCTCCGCTTGGCTGTAAATAAGCCTGTGATAATGAAACCGCTTTAAGGAGACTCTTCCGTCTGTTCTCCATTTGTTTGTTTTTCCTCTCTGATATCTGTTCCTCCTTTTGTTTTGATTGGCTTGATTGATCATGTTCTGCTTTAAGTCCACAGGCTTCTGGCCGTCTGCTGGGGCAACCAGACCGACTCACTGACACTATGAGTGACAGTACACAATATGTGTGATAGATGAGGATAACACTTTTCTACACAGAGTTACAGAGCCTATGCTACATAGCAGTGTAAAAATCACCAGTGGGATGGAGCTCATCTGTCTTGTATGACAAGGACTGCAGGATGTCTCACAACAGTACGGCAAAACAAAATGAAACCATTTGATTTTTTCAAACACATACAGTAAGGCTCAAAAAAGCTTTTAATAGAATTTACTTTTTTTTTGTATTGTCAAAAAAGCAGTTTGAGTGAAAAGTTGATCACAACAATTTACTTTTGTATGCATTATTATCATAATTATTTATTGTACATAGACATTGTTCAAACGTTTGGGGTAAGTAAGATTTTTTTTCTAAATAAATTAATACTTTTATTTAGCAAACATGCATTAAATTGATCAAAAGTGACAGTAGATATTTATATGAAGATATTGATCTTATCTTTATATTTCCACAAATTTTTAAGCAGCCCAACTGTTTTCATCATTGATAATAATAATACATGTTTCCTGACCATCAAATCAGCATATTAAAATGATTCCTGAAGGATCATGTGACTCTGAAGACTGGAGAAATGATGCTGAAATTCAGAAATTCAGCTTTGACATCACAGGAATAAACTACACTTTAAAACCTATATTTTCAAATAGAAAACAATTATTTTAAAGTGAAGTAATATTTCACAATATAACAGTTTTACTGTATTTTTAATCATAAATGCAGCCTTAGTGAGCATAAGAGACTTATTTCAAAAACATTAAACTTACCGCCCCCAAACATTTGAACAATAGTATATATTCACGTTTTTTCCAACTGTTAAACACATAAGCTGAAAAAATTATAATACATATCAACCTATATTACAGTATATGCAACCTGTAATATGAACATGTATACAGCAAGAACAGGTATGAGTGGACATTAGGCTATTACCAAACACCTCCCCGGTGGTTCTGCCTCCCCATTGCTGCATGTGATCTGTCCCGGCCAGAGCTTTAAGCACCAGTTCAGAAGGCTTTAAGTGTTCAGAAGGCTTGGGTTGGAATTAAAAAAGGAAAACAAACAGGACTGACCCCTCAGTGGGATTTTAATTTGGCACATATTCCCTTAATCCATCCTCACTGCAGGGTGCACACGTGCTGCCTGGACAATGGAGAGGCCACAGCTAGTGCCAATTATGTGTTGTTAGATGGAGCCCTTGATATGAGCTCTGGCATGAAGTGTTTGATTTAATCAGACTGAACAGGAAAAAGAAGCTAGGCGAATTATTTCGAAAGAAGTATGAGGACATTCTTTTTCTCCATGGGGAAAAGTTATTAAGTTAAAAAGAACAAGGAGTGCAGCAGTAAGAGGAATGAAAAAGTGCATGTAAAAATATACTGTAAAATTTAATTTTTTATTATTAAATTAATACATTAATTTGTCAAATTATTTAAATTTTTTATCCATTTTATAAATGCATAATGGTCTTACAGGCATCATTATTAAATGTAGAAATATATTTAATAAATAAATATATGGGGTAGGGCATGTGCATAACTTTTCAATGATGTGGAAAACTGCAGAGCTTTAAATCTGAGTCTAATTTAAGTATTAGCCTTATAATTCACCTTAAAACCTTTACCCCCCCACATGGGATCTCTGTCAGGTGTCAGGCATTGGGTGAGGGGCTCACTCATATCCTTTCACTAGTCTGGACCAACTAAGTGGCCATTTGGCAGTCATTTGAACTCTAGTTATATCATCAGTACCACAGCTTTAGTAATAGCAGATTTATTAGGCTACATCTGTGGTACTGATGATATGTTGATGATGACACATTTCCAGCTGAACTTGTTTATCTAGGACTTTTCTCCTGATTAAAGGGAAAAGCAAACCTGGACATATCAGTGTGCTGAATCACTCTCAGTGCCCTGCAGCTGACCATGATGTGGCCTGAATTGCTTATGAATGATGTGAGGTCTGGTTGAACAGAAAGACAATGGCAAAGCCACACCACCCAGCTACAGCACGCATGAGTCCAAACAAAAGAAAGGTTAAAAGAAGTTCATTCTGCATTGGTGTGGTAAATTAGCAGTCACTGTCGCAAAGCCCATTTAAAAGGGATCGTTCACCCAAAAATGAAAACCCTGTCATTTATGCTCTGTTATTTAGTTCCATTAGAGTCCATTCTTTATTCAAACGAGATATTTTAAAGAACACTGGTGTCCAAATATCACATTTCTCAAAATATGTTCTTTTGTGTTCAGCAGAAGTCAATCAGTCATACAGGTTTGGAACAATGTGAGGGTGAGGAAATGATGACAGCATTTTCATTTTTGGGTTAACTATCCCCTTAAGCATTTTTAGATCTATACTACAAAACTAATTCAAGCCAGTGTTGTTATGTTAACTAAAATTAAAACTATTAAAAATAATTTTCTGTAATTGATATAAACAAGACATAATAAAGTAAACATTAGATGAAAAACTTTGTTGCCTTGGCAACTAACTGAAATTCAATAAGCTGAAGCACTAAAATAACTAAAAATCCATTAAAGCCATATTGAAATAAAAAACCCTACATTAAAATTGAAAATATAAAACACAAAAGATACTTCAAAATATGAATAAATACTATAATAGTATATAAATACATAATCCTAAAATAACACTGGCTTATGCTGGACTTTATGCGCTGTAAAAAAAAAAAAGTGCAATTTTAACTGTAAAAAATGCTACAGAAAAAAAACTGTTAATAGGCAAATGTAATTTTACAGTAAAATTCTGTTAATTGTACAGTTTTTAGAAGTAAAAAAAGAACAAATCAACATATAATTTACATTCAAAAACTGTGAACTGATATTCCCAGAATTCCCTGTGTGACACTCCACATCGGAAAGTATTTTGAGTATTTAAATAATCATGTTTCTTAATAATTTTTGTTATCAGTTATGCACATTAGGGTTTTATGTTACATCTTCTGTTGTTTAATGAATGTTTATTGCATTATTTAAGTGTCATGTATGTTACCATGATGGTGTTTTGTGTGAATGACTCTGAATATACACCTTTTGTATATGAAGTGAAGTGAAAGTGACATGTGGCCAAGTATGGTGACCCATACTCGGAATTAGTGCTCTGCATTTATCCCATCCAAAGTGTGTGTGTGTGCGTACACACACACACACACACACACACACACACCGTGAAGCAGTGGGCAGCCATTGCTGTGGCGACCGGATGAGCAGTTGGGGGTTCGGTGCCTTGCTCAAGGGCACCTCAGTCGTGGTATTGAAGGTGGTGGAAGAGAGCGCTGTACATTCACTTCCCCCACCTACAATCCCTTCCCCCACCCACAATCCCTGCCGTTACGAGACTCGAACCCGCAACCTTGGGTTACGAGTCCGACTCTCTAACCATTAGGCCACGACTTCTATTAGCATATACTCAGTATATTAGCTGATTAGTGATGAACTTTGATTCTTCATGTGGCTTTCATTTTTACCACCTGCATTATTATGGTGGTTGTATATGTTAAAGGTACAAAACAGATTTTAGTAGCAGTGTGCCTTGTTGAATTTACTGGTTTACGTTAAAATGTTCTTGTTTGTAAATTACAGCTTTATACTGTAAAATGTACAGTTTTTATTTTTACAAAATTATTCTGGAAACCACAGCTGCCAAAAAATTTTTGTAAAAAATGTTTTTACAGTGTAGTTTAAATAGATGTCTACAGTGATTCTAGTGATGCAGACAAGCCAAGGTCATTCACCCAGCAGCAAGCCAGTGGCAAAAACCTTCACATACCAACACCTTTCCATTGTCTGGGAGCCTTTTATATAACAATTCATCCAGCTGAGTTTAGTGAAATCTAATGCAAACGTAGTACACAGGAGACACTCAGTGCCGCGTTTCTCTATTGTAATGGACCCCGGTGAAGAGTCAAACTTAAAAGGGCAGGTCTGCAGAAATTCTGTAATTTCCCTCACAATAGGATGTCATCAGCCTCTCTTCCCTTTGAGATGTTAATTCACACGCTGAGACGCCCACAACCCCATAAGTGACTATTAATCAAAAAGCACTTGAGGGCTGTGATCCACTGTCTCAACTGTCCACACTCCTGTGATAATTAAATTAGCACCAACCATAGGATTTCACCCGCTCAACATCATCTTCAGAAAATAGCACACAGTTTTGCTTGGCAAACGTCTGACATGTAAATTACAGCTCTCAGAGCTTAAAGCCAGTCAATATGCTTTTGAGGAAAATGGGTTAGAAGAGCCGGAAAACAAAGTGCTCTCACTGCATTTAGCAAATTAGCATATAGAAAACTGACTTGCTTGTACCTCACTAAGGTCAATAAAACGCATCATTTTCTGAAAAGTGTATATAGAGTGTGCTGTGACTCCTTAAATGTAAATTTATAGTAAAACAGAAGCTTTTGCACTAGCAGAAGCAGCAGCATTAGCATAATTTAAACCAATAATGGGTGAGTGATGCTAACATTCACAAAGTCAAATATCAGTCCTATTTCAAGTCTTCCTTCACTCTCTAGAGAATAATTCAGTCTAGACATACCCCCCAACCTCCCAACCTTACACACACACTCACTCACTCACTCACTCACTCACTCACTCACACACACACACACTCACACACACACACACACACACACACACTCACACTCACACTCACACTCACACTCACACTCACACTCACACTCACACTCACACTCACACTCACACTCACACTCACACTCACACTCACACTCACACTCACACTCACACTCACACTCACACTCACACTCACACTCACACTCACACTCACACTCACACTCACACTCACACTCACACTCACACTCACACAAAGTAAACCAGAACCGGGGTGAGTGTTGTTCTGCATTATCACCATTGATTAAAATAAGCCCCTGCTCTCTTGCCAGTTTACAGCTGAGGTCCCGGTCTGGGTTTTATGAAGTGCTAGCTGCTTCATTTCATTATGGTAACTGGGTTACATTAGTTGTGCACAGCTGTAGGTAGAGGAAAAATCCATCAGTATGCCAGTTTGATTTTCTCTCTTCTCAGCCCCAGGCGTATACATCATCTCCTCATCCGCTCACACACTGCATGCGCTCCCTTCTCCACTTTCTTCACCTCATCCTCAACCCTAGATGAGTAAAATATAACACCCATATCATGCATGAGAACCATGAGGACTGTGCTCTCATAAAAAACACACAGAAGGATCCCATAACAAATGCCAAGTCTGATTACATTCGATTTCATGCATGTTTCCGGTGAAGGTGCTTTAAAGGGTTTAATTGACAATATTGAGTATCTGCTTCCATTTTACCATGAGTTTGCCCATGAAAAATTTGTTTAACATTTACTTGGACGGCAATACTTAAAAAGTTCAATCACAGAATTAAACCAAAGCAAATTTCCTGTCTTGAAAGAACATAAATAGCCTTGGAAGAATGCATACCTCAAGTTTAGGAAGTGCACACCTCAAATGTCACCAATCCCCCTTCGTGTCACACCTGCTTCAGTCTCATATGAATGAAATCTGATATACTGTATATCACAGTACTGAATAATTACCATATTCATCTACACTTCAAGGTATTTCAAATAATATCTTGATAATACACGTTATAAAAACTGGTACCATTTCCAAAAACAAAACAAAACATTGTAATACTTTTGTTAGTGCAGCAAAAAAATGGTGGTTCCCATTCTTATTCATTTTCTCTAAGGAAACAGATTTTAAGCAATAACATATTTACCTTTCTAGACCTACAATGAGCTCTAAAGTTGTTAAACAATGGTATGTTAATTCAGACTTTACGCAATTCATAATTGGATGAGTAGGCCTAGTTATTGCCTTACAAAAGAATTTAATTACAGTCTTGTACCTTTGTCTCTTTCTGAATTTTTAAAGCTTTTTATTTTGCTTCAGTTAAGTTAGTGATTCATCTCAGATCTGGTTGGTTTGGCTCATGACTTATGTCATGGAAATTTTCCATTTCAATTAAAGGTATGAGGCAAAAGTCTTTTGAATGTTTATTTTCCTGCAGGAAAAGGTCTACATTCATACAGTCATTCAGGGTTGGCTGTAGGGTTGTGTCCAATCAATGCATATTCAACATATGTCCATTTAAGGTGTCCAACTACGTCCTCCAGATGAGTTTCTTTTGGGGGTGTGTAAATACTTTTTTGCCCCACTGTGTGTGTATATATATATATATATATATATATATATATATATATATGCTCAATGCTAGAGTACCGCTCCAGACACGTTGACGCGCTCACCATCTTGAAACAGTCAACATTTTGACACTAACAGTAAAAATCAATGAGTTTTCCAAGATGCCCCAACATTGCGCAGCCTCTGGTTGTAAAAACCTTACCTTCCAGAGGTAAGACAATGTGTTGGTTTGTGTTTTATAGCTATGTATTAACCCAATATTACAGAGTTTTAAAGTATGTTAACTTTTTAATATAGTGTTAGCTAATGGCTTCGTCTTGCTGTCTTGCTCGTCACAACAAAAATGTTCCGGAAGTAAAAACTGATTTTGACTGATTTTCCCCACAAAAGAAAATGTTTAACAATAACTGATAAACCTTTAAAGACCGACCTGTTGTGAGCTACGAGATTGTTAAACCGATCTGTTCACATTAATTCAACTTATTGTTAAAATAGTCACGTTCCAATAGTGGAAATAGTGGTGAAAAACTACATTACCCATGATGCTGTACAGAACATTCCACCAATTTAGAGGGTCGCAGCTTGTTCTCAGTGGTTGCTTACTGGCAAGTCAAAATTGCCCATTTATTTGTCTATTTTAATTCCAGTGTAAGTTAATGCAAGGTTTTGTTTGGTGATTCAATAATTCAGTATTAAATTTTCTTTATAATAAAATTGACAACACATATCACAGGTACAACATTTATAAGAAATGCACAGTGCTGACACTATGCTGTGATTTACTTCTTTGGCATTTACCTCAAATACCACAAGGATTTGCTCTGTTTTTTTTTTGTTTTTTTTTATTAAATCTGTTTATTGAACTTTTACAATAATAACAGGATACAGGAGAATCGTGAAAAAATAGTTTCCCCCCACCCCACCCCCCCACACACACACAGAGAGAGAGAGAGAGAGAGAGAGAGAGAGAGAGAGAGAGAGAGATTTCCTATACAATGACTAGCTTTGTTTGATGCCTTCCAACAAATCCTCTGCATGATTGGAAGCAATTAAGCAATTAAACAACAAGGAAGGAAAAAAGGAAGTCTGCACATCAACTCAAACATACATAATTTTGCAACACAAAACCCTGGGCAGCTCTGCATGACATTCAACACTTGGGATGACGCATAAAAGAGCAAATGTTTTCCTCCCTGAGTCAGTAATGGCCAACAGGGAAGCGGCTACTCCTCAGCCGGGGCTTTTGCTGCACCGCACCCACCCACACACAGACAGAGAGAGAGAGAGAGAGAGAGAGAGAGAGAGAAAGAGAGAGAGAGAGAGATTTCCTATACAATGACTAGCTTTGTTTGATGCTTTCCAACAAATCCTCTGCATGATTGTCCACACTGAAGCAATTAAACAACAAGGAAGGAAAAAAGGAAGTCTGCACATCAACTCAAACATACATAATTTTGCAACACAAAACCCTGGGCAGCTCTGCATGACATTCAACACTTGGGATGACGCATAAAAGAGCAAATGTTTTCCTCCCTGAGTCAGTAATGGCCAACAGGGAAGCGGCTACTCCTCAGCCGGGGCTTTTGCTGAAACAGACTAAACAGTCTGACTGACTGACTGTCAACAACAATCAGAGCAGAGCACCAAGGCCAAAACACAACTACAGCGCTAGAGACGTTTTGCCCTCTCAGTGCTGCTGGTTAGATCAGCAGGGGATTACACTCGCCGTCCTAATGCTTTACTTGAAACAGACGCCTGTGTTCGGCAGTTCAATTATGGCTTGTTTGTCAATTCAGCTGACAAATTATTATTATTTTTATGTATTTTGATGAATGAATGAGTTCACATCTGTGAATGCGTATAATTGTTATTCACACAATAATATTGCATAGAGACATGTTTGTGACACAGGGTTCATCTCAGCAAGTAATTAACTTTAACTACTGCGGTTTTAGGTAGTATCATGTCATCAAAAGTGACAGAAAAAAAAACATTTAAAATGTTACAAAAGATTTTCTATTTCAAATAAATGCTGTTCTTTTAAACGTTCTATTCATCAACAAATCTTGAAAAAATGCATCACGGTTCCCACAAAAATATTAAGCAGCACAACTGTTTTCAACATTGATAATAATAAGAAATGTTTCTTGTGCAGCAAATCAGCATATTAGAATGATTTCTGAAAAATCGTGAGACACTGAAGACTGGAGTAATGATGCTGAAAATTCAGTTTTGCATCACAGAAAAACACTACATTCTAAAATATATTCAAATACAAAATAATTATTTTAAATTGTAATAATATTTCACAATTTTACCCTTTTTAATACACCATAATTTGCAAATAAATTCTTTAAAAATCCTACAATGTGATTTTCTGGATTTTTTTTCCTCATTTTGTCTCTCATAGTTGAGGTATACCTATGATGAAAATTACAGGCCTCTCTCATCTTTTTAAGTGGGAGAACTTGCACAATTGGTGGCTGACTAAATACTTTTTTTCCCCACTGTAAATGCCGCCTTGGTGAGCATAAGAGACTTTTTTAAAAAATACCAAAAATTTTACCAACACCAAATGTTTTAATGATAATTTACGTTTTGTATATACTTTCTCTGTCAGATGTAAAACTAATTCAGATTATACAATTCCCGGAAAAATAAATACCATTCACAACAATGCATCCACAAGAATGAATGCATGCCATACTCACACAGCTCTGTATAATTTAATCTGAGGCTGATCACCCAATGAGTACATGCTTCTCCACTCACCTCCCATAAGAGATAATATAAACACTAGGTCTAACAACTCTCAAACTCTCCACTTACTGCATTACAGCCTCCAAACAACGGCACATTTTCAACCCCAGCCTATTGTTTCTGTGGATCCTCAGCTGACTGTTCAAACCACACATGCGATACAGTAAAATACAGCACGAGTAACATAACTAAGCACATTTTCTTTATAATATAGGTCGCAATGAACAAGACCGGAGCATGTAATAACCCCAAACAGCAGAGAAACAATCCTGCGAGGTTAAAAAAAAGGGCTTTTTGTACATTTCAAAAGAGTCTGCGATCGAGCGTGCCATCAGAGCCTAACAGCATACCCGCTGTTACTGCGCCACGCTTTCGATTTCAACAATATTTACATGGGGGCTCTGCATACACACCACGCATGACAATGACTTCACTGTGGAGAAGCACAAATGAATGGATGCGAGTGTCAGGCAACTTACCCAAGTGTCTGCAGCACATAATCAGAGTCAGGCTGTTCACAGACAACGTTCCAGCGACACACGCATGCACATGCTGACACATACACTTAAACAACCTGCCTGATGACAGGTAATGGGGGACAGTCAGGAAAATAGCAGGTTTGCTCCCTTTATTATTTCAAATCTTGCCTGTCTCTCCTCTTTTCGATTCACACATCACATGTGGTGCCGAGCAGCAATCCACGCAGTCACGTGAAGGAAAGTGTCACGTGACAAACCTAGATTCCCCGGGCTAGGAGTACCTGGGGAATATAGGGAGACCGTGGGAGGGAGAGAAAATAGGGGAACACCAGGGGGCACCGTTTTCTGGTTCCTATTCGAATTCTCTCAGCCTCTCGGTGCAGGTGGCATCACGCATTCAAATTAAAATGAAAGAGGGCGAATGAAAGCAGCTGCGGACAGAGAAAGTGATGCCTGGCGTGAGAGAGTAAGAACACTGCAGAAATGCCTCTGAGTTTCAATGAATATTTATCAGCTGTGCCAAACTCCCCCCACCACAACCCCCAACCTCTTCTTGGAATGGAGCCTAATTCATTTGAATGCTTGCCTTTGTTAACAGCTAAATCAGCAGGGCCGTTTGCCACTCCTGAGCTGCTGCAAGACGCACTCTACACTGCGTCACACATGCACTGGATACCTTGCGAACAGACTGTACTAGCTTGCTCTGCTTCAGGGTGACAAAACCTCCATTGTGTAAACACACAGACACTTTTCCACACTGTTATGCACCCAACTAACAGCTCTGACACTCTGCTCTCCCCCAGCACTCATTGATGAGCGTCAATCTGCAGTCAAAAGATGTGCCATGTGCCTGAGACTGGAAGTCAACAGCCAAAAGAGTAACATTTCACTGTTAAAATAGTAAACAATTATTATATCATATTATAAATTATGTCAAATAAAATGAAAATAATAATAATAATATTGTCATTTAAATGTAAAACTAATATATATATATATATATATACACACACACACACACACACACACACACACACACAAATACATATGAAGAGTTCAGATGCAAAAGCCTTTAAGTGCTATCTGAATTTTTATTTATTTATTTATTTCTCAGGCTCTAATGTGTAGGTTCAGTAACTTCACTTTAATGGCTATGAATAGGTTCTTTTCATTGCCATTAAAGTGAAATAACATAAATTTCCAAGCTTTTGTAGAATTGTACAGTAAGAAAGTTATTTCCCTTAACCAGGAAACTAACGTTCTTAGAATTGACAAGACAGTTGACCCTGAGAGGTCAGCTAAATATCTACAGCGGATCTAAAATATGAATAGTTAATTATAACTAGTTATGGTTAGCTATTCATATTTCACATGAGCTGATTCGTTACAATACAGTGGTGTAAAAAAGTGTTGGCCCCCTTCCTGCTTTCTTACTTTTTTGCATGTTTGTCACAATTTAATGTTTCAGATCATCAAACAAATTTAAAT
>NW_015505481.1:870735-915194 GCF_001515645.1 Sinocyclocheilus grahami | reverse complement strand
AAAAAAAACAGGAAGGGGGCCAACACTTTTTCACACCACTGTATAAATATATATATATATATATATATATATATTCATTCTCAAAATGGCTTAAATTACTCCCTAAATTAAAAGGTTAGGAATATTATTCAGTAAGAATTAATTAAATGGATCAAAAGTGACAGTAAATACATTTATAATGTTGCAAAAGATTTCTGTCAAATAAATGCTGTTCGTGTTTCTATTCAACAAAGATGAAAAAGAAATAAAAATATTAAGCAGCACAAGTGTTTTCATCATTGATCATAATACAAAATGTTTCTCGAGCAGCAAATCAGCATATTAGAATGATTTCTGAAGGATCATGTGACACTGAAGACTGGAGTAATGATGCTGAAAATTCAGCTTTACCATCACAGGAATAAGTTACATTTTAGAATATATGACCATAGGAATATTAGAATTAGAATATACATGAACTTTTAGAATTGTAATAATATTTCACAATATTACTATTTTACTGCATTTTTTATCAATTCAGCCTTGGTGAGTATAAGACTCTTTCAAAAACATTTACAAAATCTTACCACAAGCATTACAATTTAAATATTACAATTATAAATACTACTACACAAAATATTTGTATTTTCAAATAAGACAAAAAAAAAATCATGTCATACCATACCTTTTGCAATATATCCTATTGAGGTGAATTGTAATATCAGCTAAAGTTTCTTAAAAAATATTCACTTTTCTTAGATACTATACTAACATATAACCAACATATGCATGCATGTATGTATTTATTTCAGAATGAGATTATTATGTTTCACGGCAAAGAGACTGGGGTGAAAAAAATACAATGTAATTTTTAAAACTTCTTAAAACATAAAACTTTCTTTTTTCTTTCTCTTGCATTTAAGGTGATATATGACAGGGACATATTCTCGTCAGGTTTTATTAAATTCATCCAATAGATGCCTGTCCCTTCAATCACAGTTCCCATCACTGTTTGCATTGCAAAATAATATAAACTAGTGGAACGTTAAGCTTGTACAAACCTCTCAACATCAGAACCAGCTATGAAACCAACCAGACACACATGGTGAGGCAGACAAAGTCTCGTTCCTTCACAAAGCTCATTGAAATTCTGTGCACAGCTCTGGTCAAAGGCAGTGCCAGGCAGCAGTGCTGACATACGAGAGATGCAATCAGCGCCTCTCACCACTGCAGCCACAGATACAGACAGAGAAACAGCCAGCAGCAGCAGCTCGAATAATACTAAAGCAACCACATACATATTAGTGCTTTGTGGCCTGGTATGAACCTATGCACAGAAGATAATACTGCCATCCAGCACTCATTTAGTACCACATCACCAATCAAAGCAATGCTATTCTATAGTGTAAACAGTAAAGAAGATCAAATTTCAATTTGTTATAGATTATTTAGAAATCTTTATGATGCACGCTTTAAGCTGTGTGTCCTGTATTTGCACATACCAGGCAGAAGAGGTCGTTCGCTGCATTGTTCACTACATTTGCCACACTCTGGGTTGGTATATATTGCTTAAAGGGATAGTCCATCCAAAAATGACATATCGTTTCAAACCTGTATGCTGTTATTTATTCTGTGGAACATAAAAGGAGTAATCTGTACAGAGCTGTTTTATATAAAATGACAGTTTATACTGATGTGTTAATTTCTAAAAAAGGAGAAAAAACATAAAATTAGACCATATGACTTGTGATTTCAAGTCTTTCGAAACCAAACAATAACTCTGTATGAGCACCAGTCCAATATTCATTATAAAATAACCTTCCCTTCCTCTGAAGCTCTGAAATCTCATCTTGATTTAGAACAACAGGGAGAGAAAACAATGACAAAAAATTAAATTCTGATCTCATCAAGAAACAACATGAAATATTTGTATTTCAAAAAAGAAGAAAAAAAAACATACATCACGCCATACCTTTTGCTATATAGTACTATTGCGGTTTCTTAAAAAAAAGCATGAAAAAAGGCACAAATATTCACTTTTTTTAGATATAATTTTTACATTTTTATGTTAAATAAAAAAAGAATGTTAAAAGTTTGACACATTGACACTACACAACGTATTAGCATTCAGTCATGTTCTGTTTGGAAAGTGAGCCCAATTACAGATGTCCTTGACAGCTTGCGTAAGGACTGTGAAAGTGACAATGTCACATTAGTGACTAGAATAACAGTTCTTACCTTCAAAGGGATTTGTATAATTGGTTTATTGCTTTAAAATTTAGTTGAAATCAGTGAGTAAATTCAGCTGATATCTTTCTTCTACTGCAAAAAAAAAAAAAAAAACTGCCACAATACATGTAAGGCTTTCCTGTGCCAAATTATGGTGAATCAGTTTTCCCAATTCATAGTCAGCTTTCTTGTTTTGTTGGGTAATAATTAGCTGCATTACATTAAAAGTAGTTTAACCCTGAAACAATTGGTTGCTGGATTCGGGAACAAAAAATATAAATTTTAAATCAATCCCATGTACATTTTTTGTCCCTTGAGAGGGTTAGATTGAAAACGCGATAAAGACAGAGCTACTGCCAGTATGTGGAATATTTTAAGCATTTGACAGGCCAAACATATGGAGGCTACCAGAACACTGCTGGCACTGAATCTGTGTGTCTGTGCCAGGTGAGTGGAGAGCCCTGCAGAGCTCTAGGGCCAGACCAGACACACTCATTAAAGAAGCTGCTGTATTGTGAGTCATGTGAGTAACCAGCTCTTGTGAACCTCCTTGTTTGCCAGAGGATGTTCTGACATAGTCATGCACAATACAGATCGACTTTGGCCCGTGTAGCGGTGCTGATGCAGTAAATGGAGGGACAAGATGCAGGTATCCGATTGGCAAAGGCACAAAACTGATGAATGAATCAATCGCAAGACAAATGAAAACACATGAGGCAATGTAAGCAAAGCAGCACCTCCCCACAAGCAACCTCAAAGTATTCAATCTTCAAAGATGAGATTGCCTTGAAAATACATGCAAAGACACATATTCACCAGAGATTTCCTGACAAGAGAGTAATGGAAAACAGAAACATGCACCTTTAGAAACATACTCGCACAGTCACCAATTGCTGAAGACCAGACACAACAAATAAGCATCACCATTAGCTTAAACAAGACAGATCTGCATATGCTTCATTTTAATGAGGCAGACTTGGCATGGAGCCTGGACACAGAACCAAACAAGACTTAGAAGGGGGTGAAAACACAGACGAGTGAGAAATCAGAACCAAAAAATACATAAATAAATAAGAAAATAAACATTCCAGTGCGACCTTTGGGACGGCACTGTATATAGCTAAAGCTTTAATATTTATTAGCAATATAACCTAAGCCACACTTTTATGTGACGATTGCGTTACTATATAATTGGACTGATATAATCATTAGGCTATTCTTTTAGCAGCATCTTTGTTTAATAATTACATTTAAAAAGTGTCAAGCCAGTGAACCTCTGGAACAGCCAAAAAATGAACTATGTATTTAATTCACCACATAATGCCAAATCCTTGACAACCTTTAAGAACAAACAGAAACACACCAACTGCACCATTTGGTAAACGGGGCAAAGTTGCCCTGTATTCTTGCATCTCACACCGTATTATCCGTACTAACTGTATTTATAATACTCTTGTATGCAAAAAGAGTAATGGGCCCATATCCATTCCCAGCCTTCTTTCCCTCTGAATGTGTGTGTATGTATGTAAGGATAAGGGTGAAGGGTTTGCCCTTACCTGGCATCCAGCAGAAAGGACTCCCAGAGCGCAGTATGGCAGCAGGTTTTAGCAGACTAGCACACTCAGCACACCGAAAGCAGTGCCAGACATTGCGGCAGGGGGAGACTGGAGACTGGAAGCAACAGCATGAGCGGGCAAACCCTCTTGTGAGGACACACACAGGACATATAATACGCTGGTGCCAACCATTAACACTGTGCCAACTCACCAAAGGAATGCTCTCTTTTCAGCTCAGTACCAACTGATGAATTTTTGTGATCATGTTTACTTTGTTTCATTTAACACAATATACATTTACATTTAATTATTTAGCAGATGCTTTTATCCAAAGCGACTTACAAATACAGAGAACAACAGAAGCAATCAGACCAAGGAGAGAGCAACAGTGTACAAGTACTGTGACACATCTCAATTAGTCTAGCACAGTACAAAGTTAAATTTTGAAGAGAATAGAATAGGATAGGATCAGGTAAGTTTTTTATTTATTTATTGAGATTTATACATCGTCATAAAGCTGAATAAATAAGCTTTCCATTGATGTATGTGATGGTTTGTTAGGATAGGACAATATCTGGCCGAGATACTATTTGAAAATCTGGAATCTGAGGGTGCAAAAAAAAGAGAAGAAAACAAAATCTAAATATTGATAAACTCACCTTTAAAGTTGTCCAATTGAAGTTCTTAGCAATGCATATTACTAATCAAAAATTAAGTTTTAATATATTTACAGTAGGAAATTTACTAAATATCTTCATGGAACATGATCTTTACTTCATATCCTAATAATTTTTGGCATAAAAGAAAAATCGATCATTTTGACCCATACAGTGTATTGCTGGCTATTGCTACAAATATACCCGTGCTAAATAATTACATTTAAAAAGTGTCAAGCCAGTGAACCTCTGGAACAGCCAAAAAATGAACTATGTATTTAATTCACCACATAATGCCAAATCCTTGACAACCTTTAAGAACAAACAGAAACACACCAACTGCACCATTTGGTAAACGGGGCAAAGTTGCCCTGTATTCTTGCATCTCACACCGTATTATCCGTACTAACTGTATTTATAATACTCTTGTATGCAAAAAGAGTAATGGGCCCATATCCATTCCCAGCCTTCTTTCCCTCTGAATGTGTGTGTATGTATGTAAGGATAAGGGTGAAGGGTTTGCCCTTACCTGGCATCCAGCAGAAAGGACTCCCAGAGCGCAGTATGGCAGCAGGTTTTAGCAGACTAGCACACTCAGCACACCGAAAGCAGTGCCAGACATTGCGGCAGGGGGAGACTGGAGACTGGAAGCAACAGCATGAGCGGGCAAACCCTCTTGTGAGGACACACACAGGACATATAATACGCTGGTGCCAACCATTAACACTGTGCCAACTCACCAAAGGAATGCTCTCTTTTCAGCTCAGTACCAACTGATGAATTTTTGTGATCATGTTTACTTTGTTTCATTTAACACAATATACATTTACATTTAATTATTTAGCAGATGCTTTTATCCAAAGCGACTTACAAATACAGAGAACAACAGAAGCAATCAGACCAAGGAGAGAGCAACAGTGTACAAGTACTGTGACACATCTCAATTAGTCTAGCACAGTACAAAGTTAAATTTTGAAGAGAATAGAATAGGATAGGATCAGGTAAGTTTTTTATTTATTTATTGAGATTTATACATCGTCATAAAGCTGAATAAATAAGCTTTCCATTGATGTATGTGATGGTTTGTTAGGATAGGACAATATCTGGCCGAGATACTATTTGAAAATCTGGAATCTGAGGGTGCAAAAAAAAGAGAAGAAAACAAAATCTAAATATTGATAAACTCACCTTTAAAGTTGTCCAATTGAAGTTCTTAGCAATGCATATTACTAATCAAAAATTAAGTTTTAATATATTTACAGTAGGAAATTTACTAAATATCTTCATGGAACATGATCTTTACTTCATATCCTAATAATTTTTGGCATAAAAGAAAAATCGATCATTTTGACCCATACAGTGTATTGCTGGCTATTGCTACAAATATACCCGTGCTACTTACTACTGTTTTTTTTTTGTAGCATTGGTAACTTGAATGGTTCAAATATAAAATGTTCTAGTCTTTTGCATTTGAAATGTTGCAGTAGTTCTTAGAAATATTTTGGATTTTGGATAACTGCCCTGATAAGAGAGCTCAGGCATAAAAAAGAATCAATAATAAAATAAGAAGTCAATAATAACTTCAGAATGGCTTGTTGTTGTCAACATGTAAAGCAGCATCTCTGTTTCATCAATTTGGCTTAAACCGAACGTGCCTTTTGCCCTTTATATTTGCCTAACGAAGAGGGCAAATATGACTGAAATGTGCATTTTAGGGTGAGAATGTTAGCAAACCTTGAATACTTGACTCTGCGCTCTGCTGAACTTCTTCTCAACAAGATTCTGGCTGCTTCAGTGGGGTGGCCACCTCTTTCCGGGGTGAATAACCTTGAACGCCCTCTTGTGGTTATATAGCATAAAAGAAACGGCGTGAGGGGGCAATAGTATCCAGACATATCTCTGAGGGGGAGCGGCTGTCCTGCACGGACGAGGAACGATGAGGTATCGGTTTCATCAACTTTATTCATCATCTGGGTTGAAAATAATGAATCCAGCGGGAACGGACTTTTCTAGACAAGCCTTACACAAACTATATTTCCTAAATTTTACATTCCTACACTTTCGGGCTGGCCTAAATGCTGCAGTAATCGTAAATGCAACTCTTGACTACAGGAGTCCTGCAGGTCTGTGCCGTGTCTTGTAGGCTTTTTGTTTGTTTCCGTTTTCCGTTCTGTTTCCTCTAGGGTTCCAGCTTGATTCCCGCACAAAACCAGGATTACTGCATGTCGTTTTTTCTTTTTTGTAGTGAATATAAGTATATCTGACGTCCTCAAGTGGTTGACAGAGGAAACGCAACCACTATGTTGTTGGTATTAAACGGAGAAACGTTTTCATTCCAGAGAACGTTTGATTGGACAAAAATATGTTTAGTCATTACCACTTTTAGTTCGTTTTTATCAAAAGAGACAGACTAAATGCGTGTATCTACTGAAATGTAGGTTAAGGTAGTTTCTGTAGTTCAAAGGACACCATTACACTGTGACCCTCTCTGGCATCCAAGGCATCTATTTCAGTAGTGCTAGTTTGCATTGTATTCTACTCTTTCCTGAGGCCACTCAAGTCAAATGAGAACATCAGTATACACAACATTCAACCTTTACATTTTAATACAAATTATTTCAGTAAATTATTTGGATTATGAAATACTAACAGTAATATAAATATACAACAATTTACAACACTTCCAAACTCATTAAATCGAAATACCACTTTTTTATGTACATTACTAATCAAAAATGTAAGGGAAGAGATTTAGACATTGGGAAATATGAGATACATGGCAATTCCCTCTAATACAGAAAGGAAAACCACATAAAAATGATTCTATCTGAAGAAGCGTCACAGAAGTTGCGAAAAAGATGTGATTCTTTTGAGTATAGCTAACTGTTTTCCCAGTTTCAAATTTTTAAAGCGGTCAGTCAGTGTAATTACGATAAAAAAAAAATTTTTAATAAAAGAATCCAACTCATGCCATATTCTTCCTTAAAATAGAAATAAAAGTTTAGGTATAGTACAGTAAGGCACTTACAATGAAAGTTAATTGGCCTTGGCAGTAGAAAGAGTTTTAAAGGCCAAAAAACATTTAAAATTTCCTTTTAAATTTGTAAGAATAATCAAATTTGCTTCTATCGGTTAGGATTCAAAAGAGGATATGGCATCAGATGGGTGTAGCACCACTGAAAAAAAGAGCACCTAACCAATTATAAGTACATATAGGACAATTAAATATTAAACCTAAACACTTCCAAAAATGTAATAGTTGGTACTGGTGAATTACATGTACAATGAAGAACTTTTATTTAAAAACACAACTAGAAAGAGTCATCTATGGTTCCTAAGTAATCTTTATTACCAAGGCATGAAATTAACATGAGGCCATTTATATTTCCTGAAAAAAATTTATTACCCTCAAAACATATGCAATTCCATTTCAGCATATAATTTAAATTACTCTTATGAAGGTGAATTAGAATAAAACGAAAGAGTAGAGGAAATATTCACAGTGCAAAAACAAATTTTATAAATCCGCTTGCCCCAATGGCTGGATGCCACTCTCCTGTTACCTCTAATGATATGTTTCTCTCCAACTTAAACATACAAGAGATGAGGTACAAAAGGGCTTTTGCAACTCTTTGCAAATTTTGCACATCTGCGATCACGTTCACATTTCTAAAGTGCTTCCTCTACAATTGCCTTAATGCAAAACCATGATGTAATGAGAATCTGCAACAATTTTAAATGAGAACCAAAACATTCATGAAAATTCAGAACACAAAATAAAATAACCCTTATCATTAAACTAGCTACTCTCTTACATTGGTGGGAGAGGTTAACGTGGTCAAAAAAGCATGTCTTTAAACCACTGAGAAAATCGCAAACAATGAAATCTGAACTGTACTTAAACTTCTCTGCCGAACAATATTTTTATTTTTCAATGCTGCTTAAAGATGAGTAAATCAAACAAATGGTTAAACCTAAAATGAATTAAACAGATACTTTTGCCTTATGTTCATCTCTCTCACTCTCATCTTTTTCTTTGTCATCTTTGTCTTTGTCCTTGCTCTTTTTAGACTTCTTTTTCTTATGTTTGTGTTTCTGTCCTTTGAGCTCTGATTCAGACTCATTGCTCGTATGTTTCTTATGCTTTTTGTGTTTTTTGTGCTTCTTGTGTTTCTTCTTTTCCTTCTTCTCCTTTTTGTCCTTTTTCTTCTTTTTGCTGTCCTGACTGCCGGGAGAGCTGGGGCTGCTGCTGTGTCCATGGCTGCCAGATGGGCTCAGACTCTGGCTGCCACTGCTGTCCCTCTCTCGCCCCCTCTGCTCCATTTTGCTCTCAATGTCTGAGGTCTCACTGTCACTTTCGCTGTAGTCAGGGACAAACGCAGCCTCGTCTGTTTCCCGTGCTAAATCTGAGGACAGTCTCGTGGAGCGTGCAGATGGGATTTTGATGTGGTCGCCATGTGCGCCACCTTTCTCTGCATCAGTCCTAGGCTCTGGAGTCAAAGCTCTATGAGGAGTCCTGTGTTCCCGGTCTTTTGCGTTACGTACATCAGAATGCCTAGAACCCTGGCTCTCCTTACTGCATGGCCAGTCTCCTTTGTGGTCCTCTGGCCCTGTTCGTTTTGGCTCTGGGGCATTCTGCGATGATACTCTCTTATTCCTACTTGGACTTTGTGACTCCTGAGGTGCTTCAAGAGTTTTTCTTCCAGAGTCTGTGTGTAAGTCCTTTACCCTTGGGGGCGGGGAGGGCGATACTCTCCTCCTGATTGGATTTCTCTCATCTTTTGATCTAGTGCCTAAGTGGTCTCTTGCATCATCTCTATTTTCTGTTTTTCTACTAAGGACACCTGGAGTCGTCTCCTTTCCTGCTGGTTTTCTAGAGGTTGGTTCAGGCCTGTCAGCTTGCCTATCTCTGGAGGACTGGGAAGAAGAGCTTCGTTCACTGCCCTGGTCACTGCCCTTCTCCTGTGCACGCTCTCTTTCCTGATTAGGTACACTAGGTCTCCTTTTATCAGTTGCCTCACGATCTGCAGTGCTGCTGCGGTCTTTTTCTTTCCCTCTGTCTCGTTCTTGCTCTCTGTCTTTCTCCTTGTCAGTATATTTCTCCTTATCGCCAGATGTGGAGTCCTTGGAAGGTTTGACGTCTGCCTCTTTGGAGACTGGCAGAGCTTTGTCAGCATGTGGAGAGTCCTTGCCAGCTGATTTCACTGCAGTGTTCTCCCCCAAAGGAGCAGAGCTGGATGTGTTGATGCTGCCTGTTCTGGTGGCAACCTTAGATTCATCGTCCTCAGATTCGTAGTCCTCCTTTTCCCACTTGGAACGGGGCACCTGGATCATGACAATTTCATCCTCAGCAGGGGTGGAGCTGTCATTGGTATATTCCTCCAGTGTCTTCACCACAGTCTTCTTTAGGTCAAGCTTGTCTTCATGCTTTTTGATGGGGCTTCCACCTGTAGAACTGGTGCTACCAAACAAAACAAATATGAACAAGTTGATAGTACAGATTAAAAGAAAAAAGTTGCCAAGTACTTTAATATTTAATTCATCTCACCTGGTGTAATCAACCAATATGGACCCTGACCCATCGGGAGCATGAACCTTCCTCCTCAATTTTCCTCTAGACTTGTCCAGTCTGCCCTTTCCTGTGGCATGAGCAGAGTCCTCAGCTGAAAGTGGCCGATCAATGCTAGAAATTCTCTTGCCAATTTCCCTGTTGATTTTAATCTTTCTTACAGGCTCTGGCTTAATGTCCATCAGAGACGGAATAGCTACTTTCTCCTTTTCAACAGGCCTTTCGCTCTCCAGTCTGGGTTTAGGTTTTGGAGAGATTTTAGCCACGTCAACTTCTATTTTTGCTACTTTTATTGGAGGAACATCTACGTCTTTCACAGGTGGCTTGTCATCTTTCCGTTTCTTCTTATCTTGTTTAGTATCAACTGTCTTAGCAGGCATCTTCTCCTCAGTTTTCACAGGCTTCTCTGGCTCTTTTTTGAGGACCTTCCCATCTTTGACAGGAATTTTATCTGGCTTTACAGGATCTTTCACCAATTCTTTCTTGCTTTTGAGCTCGTCTTTGATGGACTTTACCTCCTGATGGTGTTTGATGGGCCTAGATTGCATCAACTTGCGTGGGAGCATGAGTTTGGACTCTGAGGATTGAGGTTTGCTTGGTTCAGATTTGTGGGATGGTTCGTCTTTGACTCTCTTAATGGCTGGTTCAGTAGGAGCCACTTTCTCTCGCGGTGCATCAGATTCTTTCTCTCTAGCAGGTTTTGACATCTTTCCTGATGCTTCCTTCTTCTGCCCACTGTTTTCAGACTTTCGTTTAACTTTGTCAGTTTTGCTTTTTGACCTCTCTTTCTTCTCCTTTACAGGAGTAGTCTTGTAGGGCACTGTAGAGCTATCCATGGGCTCATCCCTGACAGGTGTGGCATCATCACGACTTGAATTCATCAGCATGGAATCCTCTTTACGATCATCTTTCCTGGATTCATCCATAGAGTCAGAGTGACTGAAGAGGTCACTATCTTCTCTCTTCTTTTTGCGATGTTTTTTATGCTTCATAGACTTGGGGTCAGCAGCAGTGCTGCCACCGGGTTCTCGGTCCTTAAGAGGTTTCAAAAACTCTTTGTTAAGTCCTCTTCCTGCTCCAGTGGTGTTGACATGAAGGTGGCCATACTTCTCAGCACACTTCTCTTGGTATGTCATGGAACCTCTGCTTCTTGGTGGGACGCCGTGGCTCTGAGGTGGTGGTGGATAATCCTCCCGACGCCCCCTGCTGTAGGGGGAGTTTTCTCTTGGTCGGGGAGGAGCAAAACGCTCAGGAGTATAGGGTTCCCTGCTGCCTGGAGCACGGCCTCGCATTTGACTACTTGGTGGGTTGTTGTAGCTCTTGAAGTATTTATCGTACCACTCCCTGTACTCTCTTTCCCACTCTCGATATCGCTCTCTCTCATAGGGGTCACTTTGGTCTATGTTGCGGCCATAATATTCCTTAGGATCATAAGGAGGGAGCTCTCTGTACCTCCCTGCATATTTGCGCTCACCCTCAATTTGAGAAGGGGGTGGGAGTTTCTTGCTAGGACTGTGATTCCTATATAGTGGGGATCTAGATCGGGAACGATAGATCCCACTTCCCATTCCACTCATATCCCGACCTCTATATGATGGTGATCTACTGCGGGAGCGATGGTATGTTGGAGTGCGTGACCTAGATCGATAGCTACGGCTTCGACCTCGGCCCCTGCGGGAGTATGGTGAGCGAGAGTAGGAACGTGATCGCGAACGAGAGCGTGAGCGGGATCTTGACCGAGATCGGGAAACTGACCGAGAGTAGGACCGTGGTGATCTGGACCGAGAGCGGGATTTGGAATATGAATATGATGAGCCACTATAGGAGGAATCCCTGTAAGGAGATTTTGACCTGCAGAAGAAAGGTAAGTGAGAATTTAGTTGATGCCAAAAGTTTTCCAGTAAAAATTACATCTTGGTGGTGGACACCTGTCAATTTTCCTAACCTAGAGTAGGATCGCCTTCTCTCCTTCTGGATCTTTCTGTACTCCAAAAGCTCTTTGGCAAAGTCATTAGTAAATTCCTCAAGTTTGGACGACTTCTCCCTGGCAACGAATCGACATTGGGAACTATTTATCAAAGACAGGAAGAAAACAAAACTTTGCAGTTAAAATGTAGTAATCCATTAATACATACATGATGATACATTATACATTATGAGTGGGGGGGAAGAACAATCATACAAATACAATGATTCAAAAGTAACTGTCAAAAACACAAATTATGACGCTACAATCAAAATCACTATGATACCGAGGAATGAGCAAACTAACCATTTTAAGAATTAAATAAATCTTTCTTAAAGGGTTACTCCACCCCAAAATGAAAATTACAGACGAAACACCTCAGACCACGCACGACGCATGCGCCGTGACCTGCTAACGTAGAGGCCAGCGTACAGACAGAGAACCCGGAAGGCGCTGCTCGTGAACTCATGAACGTGCTTGCAGGAATTGTCACGGAGGAGAAGAAAAAGTTAAATAAAGTCTATATTTTGTTTTCTTTGTGCACAAAAAGTGTTTTCGTCGCTTTATAAAATTCAGATTGAATTACTGATGGCAGATGGACTATTTTGACAATGTCTTCCATACTTTTCTGGGCCTCGACAGTGTTAATTACTTGGCAGTCAATGGGACAATCAACAAGCCTCCCGGTTTTCATCCAAAATATCTTAAAAGGGGGGGTACAATGCCGTTTCATGCATTCAGAGTTGTTTACACTGTTAAAGAGTTGGATTCTCATGCCAAGCATGGACAAAGTAAAAAAAAAAAAACAATTTGGACGTATGACAGAGTATTTCTGTGCCAAAAATCTTACTTAATCCTTTGTTTGTACAAGTTTCTGAGAGTTTTTTTTCGATCGTGGCTCTTCATGACACAGACGAGGGTGGAACTCCTTATATGGGCATTTCTCCCGGAAAAACGCACCCGCGCACGCATCGACCAGAGCGAGAGTGAGATCGCGCCCATCAACGCGCTTCATTCAGTAGCGCTGCACGGGACTCGCTCGGGAAGAATGTCTCCAAAGAAGTGCGTTTTTGGTTGTAAGGTAAAGATAACTTTGTTCAGCTTCCTAAAGAACCCAGCGTTATGTAAACAGTGGATGCAGTTTGTTTTTCCGGAGCAGCAACAGTTTCACAAGTGTGTGTGTTGACGAACGTTTTATAAACAAGGCCCAGTTCGACGCTGGATTTGCACATCGTTTGATACTTAAAGATGGAGCTGTCCCAGCTATAAAAGATCCCGGTCAAGATTCAGAACTGCAGACGGTAAGTGAAACGGCATCAAATGTCTGTTTTTCTGGCCCTGTTCGTTTTGGCTCTGGGGCATTCTGCGATGATACTCTCTTATTCCTACTTGGACTTTGTGACTCCTGAGGTGCTTCAAGAGTTTTTCTTCCAGAGTCTGTGTGTAAGTCCTTTACCCTTGGGGGCGGGGAGGGCGATACTCTCCTCCTGATTGGATTTCTCTCATCTTTTGATCTAGTGCCTAAGTGGTCTCTTGCATCATCTCTATTTTCTGTTTTTCTACTAAGGACACCTGGAGTCGTCTCCTTTCCTGCTGGTTTTCTAGAGGTTGGTTCAGGCCTGTCAGCTTGCCTATCTCTGGAGGACTGGGAAGAAGAGCTTCGTTCACTGCCCTGGTCACTGCCCTTCTCCTGTGCACGCTCTCTTTCCTGATTAGGTACACTAGGTCTCCTTTTATCAGTTGCCTCACGATCTGCAGTGCTGCTGCGGTCTTTTTCTTTCCCTCTGTCTCGTTCTTGCTCTCTGTCTTTCTCCTTGTCAGTATATTTCTCCTTATCGCCAGATGTGGAGTCCTTGGAAGGTTTGACGTCTGCCTCTTTGGAGACTGGCAGAGCTTTGTCAGCATGTGGAGAGTCCTTGCCAGCTGATTTCACTGCAGTGTTCTCCCCCAAAGGAGCAGAGCTGGATGTGTTGATGCTGCCTGTTCTGGTGGCAACCTTAGATTCATCGTCCTCAGATTCGTAGTCCTCCTTTTCCCACTTGGAACGGGGCACCTGGATCATGACAATTTCATCCTCAGCAGGGGTGGAGCTGTCATTGGTATATTCCTCCAGTGTCTTCACCACAGTCTTCTTTAGGTCAAGCTTGTCTTCATGCTTTTTGATGGGGCTTCCACCTGTAGAACTGGTGCTACCAAACAAAACAAATATGAACAAGTTGATAGTACAGATTAAAAGAAAAAAGTTGCCAAGTACTTTAATATTTAATTCATCTCACCTGGTGTAATCAACCAATATGGACCCTGACCCATCGGGAGCATGAACCTTCCTCCTCAATTTTCCTCTAGACTTGTCCAGTCTGCCCTTTCCTGTGGCATGAGCAGAGTCCTCAGCTGAAAGTGGCCGATCAATGCTAGAAATTCTCTTGCCAATTTCCCTGTTGATTTTAATCTTTCTTACAGGCTCTGGCTTAATGTCCATCAGAGACGGAATAGCTACTTTCTCCTTTTCAACAGGCCTTTCGCTCTCCAGTCTGGGTTTAGGTTTTGGAGAGATTTTAGCCACGTCAACTTCTATTTTTGCTACTTTTATTGGAGGAACATCTACGTCTTTCACAGGTGGCTTGTCATCTTTCCGTTTCTTCTTATCTTGTTTAGTATCAACTGTCTTAGCAGGCATCTTCTCCTCAGTTTTCACAGGCTTCTCTGGCTCTTTTTTGAGGACCTTCCCATCTTTGACAGGAATTTTATCTGGCTTTACAGGATCTTTCACCAATTCTTTCTTGCTTTTGAGCTCGTCTTTGATGGACTTTACCTCCTGATGGTGTTTGATGGGCCTAGATTGCATCAACTTGCGTGGGAGCATGAGTTTGGACTCTGAGGATTGAGGTTTGCTTGGTTCAGATTTGTGGGATGGTTCGTCTTTGACTCTCTTAATGGCTGGTTCAGTAGGAGCCACTTTCTCTCGCGGTGCATCAGATTCTTTCTCTCTAGCAGGTTTTGACATCTTTCCTGATGCTTCCTTCTTCTGCCCACTGTTTTCAGACTTTCGTTTAACTTTGTCAGTTTTGCTTTTTGACCTCTCTTTCTTCTCCTTTACAGGAGTAGTCTTGTAGGGCACTGTAGAGCTATCCATGGGCTCATCCCTGACAGGTGTGGCATCATCACGACTTGAATTCATCAGCATGGAATCCTCTTTACGATCATCTTTCCTGGATTCATCCATAGAGTCAGAGTGACTGAAGAGGTCACTATCTTCTCTCTTCTTTTTGCGATGTTTTTTATGCTTCATAGACTTGGGGTCAGCAGCAGTGCTGCCACCGGGTTCTCGGTCCTTAAGAGGTTTCAAAAACTCTTTGTTAAGTCCTCTTCCTGCTCCAGTGGTGTTGACATGAAGGTGGCCATACTTCTCAGCACACTTCTCTTGGTATGTCATGGAACCTCTGCTTCTTGGTGGGACGCCGTGGCTCTGAGGTGGTGGTGGATAATCCTCCCGACGCCCCCTGCTGTAGGGGGAGTTTTCTCTTGGTCGGGGAGGAGCAAAACGCTCAGGAGTATAGGGTTCCCTGCTGCCTGGAGCACGGCCTCGCATTTGACTACTTGGTGGGTTGTTGTAGCTCTTGAAGTATTTATCGTACCACTCCCTGTACTCTCTTTCCCACTCTCGATATCGCTCTCTCTCATAGGGGTCACTTTGGTCTATGTTGCGGCCATAATATTCCTTAGGATCATAAGGAGGGAGCTCTCTGTACCTCCCTGCATATTTGCGCTCACCCTCAATTTGAGAAGGGGGTGGGAGTTTCTTGCTAGGACTGTGATTCCTATATAGTGGGGATCTAGATCGGGAACGATAGATCCCACTTCCCATTCCACTCATATCCCGACCTCTATATGATGGTGATCTACTGCGGGAGCGATGGTATGTTGGAGTGCGTGACCTAGATCGATAGCTACGGCTTCGACCTCGGCCCCTGCGGGAGTATGGTGAGCGAGAGTAGGAACGTGATCGCGAACGAGAGCGTGAGCGGGATCTTGACCGAGATCGGGAAACTGACCGAGAGTAGGACCGTGGTGATCTGGACCGAGAGCGGGATTTGGAATATGAATATGATGAGCCACTATAGGAGGAATCCCTGTAAGGAGATTTTGACCTGCAGAAGAAAGGTAAGTGAGAATTTAGTTGATGCCAAAAGTTTTCCAGTAAAAATTACATCTTGGTGGTGGACACCTGTCAATTTTCCTAACCTAGAGTAGGATCGCCTTCTCTCCTTCTGGATCTTTCTGTACTCCAAAAGCTCTTTGGCAAAGTCATTAGTAAATTCCTCAAGTTTGGACGACTTCTCCCTGGCAACGAATCGACATTGGGAACTATTTATCAAAGACAGGAAGAAAACAAAACTTTGCAGTTAAAATGTAGTAATCCATTAATACATACATGATGATACATTATACATTATGAGTGGGGGGGAAGAACAATCATACAAATACAATGATTCAAAAGTAACTGTCAAAAACACAAATTATGACGCTACAATCAAAATCACTATGATACCGAGGAATGAGCAAACTAACCATTTTAAGAATTAAATAAATCTTTCTTAAAGGGTTACTCCACCCCAAAATGAAAATTACAGACGAAACACCTCAGACCACGCACGACGCATGCGCCGTGACCTGCTAACGTAGAGGCCAGCGTACAGACAGAGAACCCGGAAGGCGCTGCTCGTGAACTCATGAACGTGCTTGCAGGAATTGTCACGGAGGAGAAGAAAAAGTTAAATAAAGTCTATATTTTGTTTTCTTTGTGCACAAAAAGTGTTTTCGTCGCTTTATAAAATTCAGATTGAATTACTGATGGCAGATGGACTATTTTGACAATGTCTTCCATACTTTTCTGGGCCTCGACAGTGTTAATTACTTGGCAGTCAATGGGACAATCAACAAGCCTCCCGGTTTTCATCCAAAATATCTTAAAAGGGGGGGTACAATGCCGTTTCATGCATTCAGAGTTGTTTACACTGTTAAAGAGTTGGATTCTCATGCCAAGCATGGACAAAGTAAAAAAAAAAAAACAATTTGGACGTATGACAGAGTATTTCTGTGCCAAAAATCTTACTTAATCCTTTGTTTGTACAAGTTTCTGAGAGTTTTTTTTCGATCGTGGCTCTTCATGACACAGACGAGGGTGGAACTCCTTATATGGGCATTTCTCCCGGAAAAACGCACCCGCGCACGCATCGACCAGAGCGAGAGTGAGATCGCGCCCATCAACGCGCTTCATTCAGTAGCGCTGCACGGGACTCGCTCGGGAAGAATGTCTCCAAAGAAGTGCGTTTTTGGTTGTAAGGTAAAGATAACTTTGTTCAGCTTCCTAAAGAACCCAGCGTTATGTAAACAGTGGATGCAGTTTGTTTTTCCGGAGCAGCAACAGTTTCACAAGTGTGTGTGTTGACGAACGTTTTATAAACAAGGCCCAGTTCGACGCTGGATTTGCACATCGTTTGATACTTAAAGATGGAGCTGTCCCAGCTATAAAAGATCCCGGTCAAGATTCAGAACTGCAGACGGTAAGTGAAACGGCATCAAATGTCTGTTTTTTTGGCATTCGGCGCTCAAGTGTTCGTCACTCTTTAGCTCCGCCCACGGGGCGCCTCCAGGAGCTCGTTTTTTTCCGGAGAGAATCGTAAAGCAGTACATTTATTTTATAAATATGATAAAACTAAAGACTTTTTAGAGATATGAAGGATGCAGTACTACTCTATAGGTACTCAAGATTAACATGAGATTGGGTGAATCTGTGTGTTATGCCCCCTTTAAATTGTGTTCCGAAGACGAACTAAGCTTTTACAGGTTTGGAACGACATGGGGGTAAGTGATTAATGACAAAAATTTTCATTTTGGGGTGGAGTAACCCTTTAATTATATGTTTGAACTACTTACTCTTCCTTCAGTCTACGCTGCTGACGGTAAAACTCCTCCTTGGATAGAAAAGGTGCTGCTGGCATAGTAGAGATGGGGTTGGCTATAGGTGGCTGTGCACCAGGAGGCACCCATGGAGCGGTCACATTTGGTGGGACAGGTGGAAATACAGGTGGCGGAATGTTGTAGGGAGGGGGAGGCTGTTGTCCTGGAGGATACTGTATGGGATACTGCTGTGGAACACCACCAGGTGGCTGAGGCATAGGATGTGGTGGAGGAGGAAAAAGAGCAGGAGGCACATACACTGGAGGGACTACAGGAGGAAGGTTTTGTACTGGGGGAGGCTGTGTTCTTGGTGGTCGTTCACTAGGAGCTCTCCCTCTACTTGAGGACCTGATAGGGTAAATAAACAGGAGTGAAGAATCTGTCTCTTTTGGATGAAATTTCAATCTTTTAAGAATACACTTCAGGATACTTACGGATCCCATGCAGGACGGCTTCCAGACGGCCTTGGTCCACTAGCCCTTGGCTGCCCTAAAAAAAACAAAAAACAAAACCTTAAATATTAAGAGGTCTACAGAAAAAAAAACACCTGAAATTGTGCTGATATTATCTTACCTGATCTATGCATGTGATGCTGAGGCATATTTGGCTTCCCAATTACTGGGACATGGTATCCCTAGACAACAAATAGAAGGGAGGGGGAAAGAAAAGAAATCACTTAATTCTATTCATGGAAGTATCCATATTTAATCTTAACTACTCTTGCCCATGTGATATTGCTTTATTAATCTATGTAATTCTCTTAAATTAACAAATATAAAGAATTAAAAAATAATAATAATACCTTCGGAATGGAAGTTGTTGGGGCAGCAGTGTCTGATGAAGGCACAGATGCTGGGACCTCTGGTTCCCTGGGTGGGAAAAATGATCCCATAAGACAAATTTGAATCCAGTACCTCATGTTTTACACAACCAGTGGATCCTCTTAAGTTCTAGAAATGCTGGAAATTACTTACTTAGATGAAGGAGGGTCATCCTGCTTAGTAGAGTGCTGAGGAGAGTTCACCACAGGGCTATAGTTCGATGCTGCAGGTGCACTGCTGCTGTTTACAGTGGAGCTGCTAGAAGAAGGTGGGGTGCTGGAGGGCTGATGAGTGCTAACAGGAGATAAAGGGGCAGCAAGTGTGCTTTGGGGAGGGGTGCTATCAGCTGCTGAGCTTGGAACATTGGCCATCAGAGGGTCCTGCTGGCGTGAGGTTGCCAGTCTCATAGGTGGCCGCTGGGCAGGAGCTTGTGTTTGGGCTCCTTGTGCAGCTGCAGCTTTTCGAATCCTCTTGGTATATCCAGTTTCATTCCTAAAATTATTCACTGCCTGGGGTTGGAAAGAATAAGTTGTCTTAAAAGGATAGTTCACCCAAAAATGAAAATTAGCCCATTATTTGCTCACCCTCAAGCTATCCTAGGCGTATATGACTTTCTTTTAGATTAATCCAATCTGAGTTATATTAAAGGGGTGCTTGATTGCGATTTCTCTTTTTTAACGTTAGTTAGTGTGTAATGTTGCTGTTTGAGCATAAACAATATCTGCAAAGTTGCAAAGCTGAAAGTTCAATGCAAACTGAGATATCGACTTTTAAAATTCTGGCAGTTTAATGCCTACAAAAACGGCTGGTAGGGACTACAACAAGTTACTTCCCGGGTTCGTGACATAACAAACCCAGATAAACCCCGCCCTCGGGAAAACTAGAGGTGCACGTAAAAATCTATTCATATATGAATCGCGATTCTGTCTTCTAACGATTCTAATGGATTCACAAGTTTCAAAATCAATGTTCTAAAGCAGCTGTTCTTAATACTATTCCTCGCGTCCCCCTGCTCTGCACACGCTCTGCATCTCTCTCTCTTTCAGCTCAGCTCCAACAATGAACTGTTCCAATTATACACTTATTTTCACATAGCTATGAGAAGCGTTAAACATGGACGCGCATGCAGTTGCCGTGCTGTATTAAAGCTTTAATCAGGATAAAACTGTATATTAAAAGCTAACATAAGCAGTAGCATTTACAAATAACAGCATATCTAAAAGTATGAGACAACAACAAACAAAAAACATAGGCCTACCATTAAAAGCCATGCTTGCACAGGTTCTGCACGATCCTCTCCAATAATATCCTCTGCTTCTCAATCGGGCTCAAACTGATAAGCAATATTAATGACACCGTTGTTTACAATACAACCGGAGCATATGCCGCCGAGGTGAGGGGCGGGAAGTTTAGGCACTAGAGGCAGTTTAGCCAATCATAACATACTGGGCTAGCTAACCAATCAGAGCCCATTGCCTATTTCTGAGGGCAGGGCTTCATAAAAGCAGGAAATTATCAGCGCGTTTCTCAGAGAAGGGACAGAGCGGTGTGGAATAAAGGTAAGTTATGTGAAAAATAATGAGTTTTTTTAAAACCAAGCATTAACATGTTAGATTACACCCCATAAACACAATCAAGCCTAGAAAAAAAACAGTGAACCACCCCTTTAAAAATTGACATTGATCTTCCAAGCTGTATAATGCCAGTCAGTCAGTGTTGCAGTTCATCAGTCCAAAAGAAGTTAAAGCGCATACATCCATAATAAAAAGTGCCTCACACGGCTCCGGGTGGGGGGGTGAACAAAGGCCTCCTTTAATGAATCGATGCATATTTGTAAGATAAAAATTCATATTCAAAATGTAATGATCACTTTAATCTTGCTTGCGCCAACAGTTGTACACCGAAGCAGCTCCGAGAGGATGATGTAAGATGCCGGCATTGCCGGTGAGTCCCGTGAAAACCAACATTTGTTTACAGGAGCAAAAGAAGCAAAGTTTCCTTACTTTAGCAATGTCAAAATGCCAATATGGCACCGGTACCTATGTAACCGGTATGTACTAGAACCAAATCAGAACGCAGATTTCGGTGCCACTTAAATGCCCGAGCGATCGATTGAAATATTTGTCCTAGTTCTCCGAAATGGACGCAAGAATCATTTTACGAAGCCATTTTTAGAGGGGCAATTAGCTCCATAAACTGTACGCAAATTCGTGATGGCCTCAGAGTCAGTCCTCTTTAAATTTCATATGAAAACGGCAGCAGACTTCGTCTCCTCCCCATCTTTCAGCGCACTCCTCAATACGCAGCGGCACAGTGCGAGCGGACTCAAACAGAAACAGAGGACACAGGGAGTGTGTTTATCGATAGATTGTTATAATATCTGTATCTTTGCAGTTCTTTGTCATAAATACAGTTTACAATAGATCACGAGGGAGCAACCGGTTTCCCATCTCCTGTAAGGTTTTCGCCGCGTTCACTCCTCATCACACCACAGCTATTTCCTCCAGCGAAAATCTAGCCCTTAACATACTTTATAAAACGATCATGTTGCTATTTTCTAGGGATGCATTCTGAAGTGTCTCTGAAGGAAATAATGCATTATTTATCGGCTTTAAGATATCGGCCAAATTTTCTTATCAGGCCGATACCGATAACAGAAAAAAAAGCATTTATCGGCCGATACCGATATGGTGGCCGATATATCGTGCATCCCTACTATTTTCATTTGAAAATGTAATATTTAAATAAAACATATTGCAGTGCATGTGGCATACCATACAGTCATTCACAGAACTGATTAAAGACAGTGACAGACAGCACTCAATTCACTAATTTTAACTAAATATCAGAGTGATTGACAGAGAGACAGTATAAACATTATGTGTGGTTTTGTATTAAATATTGTTTTGTATTACATAATGACCCAGATCGTGAAATACATTTATTAGCCTTAGACTAAGGGAAGCACAACTCGAGAAGTGAGAGCATCCGAGGAGCATGTGAATGCTATGTATATTAATTTAAAATATTTTTAATGTTCTTTAATGTTATCCATCTTTTTTTTTTGTTGTGGCTCAGGCACCGTTTAGGCATTGGTACCGTTTTAAAAGTATCGATTTGGCACCGGTATCGTAAAAAACCCAATCGATACTCAACCCTATTCTTCTTTACAAATCCTCATTTTGTACTTCTATTTTGCGACCATTGTTTTGTTTTGAGCTCCCCCCTGCTCTTCCGCATTCGTCACTTCTGAGCAGCGCATATGTTTCTTACAAAAACGCATCAATTCGCTACAGGAGGCCTTTGTTCACCCCCCGGAGCCGTGTGAGGCACTTTATTATAGATAGATATGCTTTATTTCACTTCTTTTGGACTGATGAACTACAACACCTGCCGACTGCCATTAAACAGCTTGGAAGATCAAAGTACATTTTTAATATAACTCCGACTGGATTCGTCAGAAAGAACAAAGTCATATACACCTAGGATGCCTTGAGGGTGAGTAATTCATGGGCTAATTTTCATTTTTGGGTGAACTAACCCTTTAATGTTCTACTATTTACTTAGAAGTGAAGACACTGTTTATCAACAACAAAATAAAATTAAGATAGGGATTTCTCACTTGGCGCAAGAATTTGTTTGCGATCAATGCATCAGGAGATACATCAGATTGTTTGCAGGTTGGGCAAACATGTTCATCAGACTCCAGCAAACACGTTCGAATACCTGTGGCCAAAAGACTGTGTAAGCTTTAAAAGGTCAAAAACACGTAATTTTTATATTTGTTTGTACAGAGTACAGACACTTACACTCATCACAGTAGCTATTTCCACAGCAGGGGATAACCACAGCATCTGTCATAAGATCCTTGCAGATCAAACAGAGCAGCTCGTCAGGCACTGGATCTTCTTCCTCTGAGGATGAAGATTGAGTTTGGGGCAAGAATGGTGGCTTCTCTTTCTTCCCAATGGCATAGGCCTCACTAAACACAGAAAGTATGATATTATCAGCAGAATTGACATGTTTAGGCCACTACCCATTGTGATTTTGTAAAATTGCAAAAGCTGAAAAATATGATCCTGCAACACAATCATGTACAGCAAGGCCAAGTATACTCACGCATCAATAGTAGGAATGGCATATATTCCACTGTTGGTCAACATGACTCCCTTTCTGTTTGGATCATCAACCTCCACCATGAAACTCCGAGGAATTCCTGTGCTTTTCTTTATCCGTTGGGGAGCTTCAAAACTTCTATCCTGCTAACACACGGTTGATATTCAAGGTTAATTTTCTTCTGACTATATGAGCATACTAATGGTAAAAATATTTACACAAGCAAACAGTTGTAGCAAGCATCACCAAGTTAAAAATAATTGTCATGTAAATGCAGCTGTGGTAATGAAAACCCAATTACCCCATTGGTTGGGCAGTTTCGGATATAATGTCCAGTTTTTCCACAACGGAAGCATGTGTAGTTTGGGGGAGGCGGACCAACAAGCTTCTTTGCATAACTAATGAACAGATCGTTTTGTTAGAATTGACGCCAAGAGTAACTTAAACAACAACAACAACTATCAATGTCTTGAATGGCATACTTACTGGATTGGGTCATAGTCATGGTTGGACTGAGACATCATTGCTTTTATTTTGTCTTCCTCTGATGCATTTGTTTCAGCAAGATTGGCTGTCTGTTTAACAGGCAATAATGTTTTAACAAATAAAATCAATGTTGGAATGTTCAATAGAGCCCAAAAATTTTACTGAAACCTTGTCCTGTAAGCAGCTGCTTCTTGCCTCCATCAGTGCGAGATCTTTAAAAATACTACAACATTAAAGGGTTAGTTCACCCAAAAATGAAAATTAGCCCATGATAAATGTACATTAACTGACAGTCACCACTGATAAGCTACCACTAAATATTGCAGAAACTTAACTTGCTGTAAAGTTGCTTTGCAACAATTTGTATCATGAAAAGCGCTATACAAATAAACTTGAATTGAATTGCACACCCTCAAGGCATCCTAGGTGTATATGACTTTCTTGAGGGTGAGTAAATAATGGACTAATTTTCATTTTTGGGTGAACTATCCCTTTAACAGTACCACCTCAGCCCTTAAAGAAACAAAGGGGCAACAAACTTTATATTAACCTCAGCAAGAGAGCAGAAATATAAAATTCATAATCGAAAGACAAACCGACTCACATGCATGGCTTAATTCCAATTATACACACGCATTGTCCATGGTCCAAGGGATCTTTTGCCATTTGATACATTTTATTGCAACGTGTCTTTTTTGGGGCACGTGTCAGATATACACAGATGATTTCATACTAACAAACCCAATGCATTCATGGCGTAAGACATGTACACAGAACCTAAATGTAATAGTCTCCTGCATTCAGGGTATCAACCTGAAAATTAAGTTGGCAACTGTACCAACATGACACTATATTGTGAAGAATTTTGACATCAAAAAGAATAAATAAGACAATTAACTATTAGCAATATAAAGTATAGCCATACCAAAGTATGATACATAATGCTGTTGGTGTCTTTAAAATATATAAAATAAAATATTCAACAACAAAAAAAAAAAACCCACAAAAAAAGATTACAAAAGGATTCCAGAGTGCTTCATTTTTCAATGTTTATAAAAAGGGGGAAAAAAACTTGAAATTAGCGTCATGTGGGCAAGAGGTTTAAACAGTACTCCACTCCACACTGATAAAAGGCAGTGAGCTCACTCTTTACAGGACGAGGCTTTCACACAAGTATCAACAATTACACAATTAACAAATGTATGAGCACATATCAGCAACAATTCTAAATATAAATCTTACATTTTAAAAAGAAAATAAAAAAAATCTAATTGATATGCAGCATATAAAAAAAAGCTAAATTATCAATATTACTATTGATAACTAAGATGCAAAACAAACTATTTCACAATAATTATTACAATGACTACTGCAAACATAAACATAAGCTGGATGGGACTAACTACAAGATTTTTGACAAAATATTGCTCACTTGTGGCTACATTATGGCTTGCCAAATCCAAAACACTGAATTTAGAAACAGTAGAGTGGAGTGTATCAAGTAGTTGCAGAGTTTAAAATACCTTTGAAAGCAGGGCCAGTGAAATGGATGAAGAATCATCAATCTGTCATTGGAAAAAAAAACATTAAAACAAAGAGGGGTTTCACCACTATGACAAGGCACAATTCTATCATGCCCAACAGAGAGAAATTGGACAAATAAAAATCTTCAAAATGAACACTATACAAACACAAATCAATTAGTATATTTACAACTAGGTTAATTCCTATTGGACACATATGAAATTTTAAGTGTTTAAAAATGTAAATTCCAGACTGTAAATTAGACCTTTACATATTTTATCTTAAGGTCAATACCAATTAATGGATATTTCTTAGCTTTAATGGTTATAAACTGTGGGGGAAAAATATAGCATCATAGCTATGTTCCACAGGTTGAGCCAATTACTTGTAACCCAAGAAAGATTTCCAAAACCAAAAAAAACCTATGGAGAGTGAACACACAGGGCCTTAAGAAAGATGTGAGCGAATTAAATACTGATGTTTTATTGTAAAACCTTGCAGTAAATCATATAAAAATAATGCAATTTATTCATGTAGAAAATATAACTATAATACAACAGGCCATATAGGATATGAAATGCGCATTTGAAACTTTTCACTGGAATTTTGTAAAACTGTCCTACAAAATGTGCCTCATAGTGGGTCACTGCTTTTATAGGTAGTTTGGGTCTCAACATCACACAAGTACATGGGAGACAAGCAAACTACAAGTGCTATCACAAAAATTATTAAATATATAAATAATAAAGCATTATAGCATAGTATATGTTCAGCTTCCACATGAGCGATCCCAGTATGTTTTGCAAACATTTGAAATAAGACATCAAATATAGAAAACAAGTACAAAAAAGTGTCACAAGATTAAAATATGAAAAGGCAGATTGCTGTGGGACATTAAAGTACAATGTTCAAAAAAAAAAGTTTTGGAAAAATAGTTTCGTTTTGTTAGAACAAAAGACAAGTGAACATTTTTGGTCTAATTCACCATATCAGAATGACAAATGTTATCTGAAACTACAACCTCTTGTTACAAAAATCCAAGAATCACTGATAAAGACTTTTTAACCAATTATCATTAAAAAAAAAAATCTCACTATAAAAGACCAAAATAAGACAAATGTATTGTATACACAACTACACAAGTGTTGACAGTTGGTCAGGAATTTCACCCAAAGCGGTCCATGCTCTTTCATTTGCCTACGGCTTTTGTAAAGTAACACAATAAGCTACAACAAGCAATGTAAGAGAACTCAAGTATGACTATAATAAATTTGTTCAATTCAAATAGTAACATTACTTAAAATTCAGAATTATTCTCTCATCAAATATTATAGTTAGCAAACTGTATAATTGTAATCAACATCTGCATGGGCCAAGACACAATTTAAACAACAATTAGCACACAAAAAAACAAATATATATATATATAAACATACATACACGTATATGTATATGTATATATATATATATATATATATAACATATATATATATATATCTATCAAGATACTTGCATTAGAATGAGAATTAACAGATAACTCAATTGTATTTACTGTTTTAAATAGAGCAGGGAATTGAAATGAAGTCATATTACTAAAAGTAATTTGTTTTTCTTTAATGAAAATTAAAGAGAGCCAAGTTTCATTTGATATACATATATATACATATATATATATACACACATACATATATATATATATACATACATATGTATACATATACATACATATATATACATATATATACATATACACATATATATATATATATATAAAAATAAAATCAATGTCTCACACACACTCATACATCCACACAACTAAATTATTTCTTATAATAGCAATTGTGTAAACATGAGTAGTCAGACACTGAAGCTGTATGATACAAGGTGAAATTAATAAATAACACAATGTATTTTTTTTATTTAAAAACAAAACAGACAGCTTTTTACAGATGTGTCACTTTAAGGACAAACAAACTGAACATTGGCCATGTTCAAAAATTATATAGATCAATATGATCTTACACTAAACCATACAACAGACTTCATATTTGTAGAGAACTTATTCAATGTGAAACAGTGCATTAGCATGCGCACAGACTTCTGTACACACTGGAAATTGTATAAACATGAAAATCAATGCAACAGCTTTAGCGAATCACACAATATAAACATTCAGCTCAACAAACTTTGTCATCTTCAAACAGGTTTCAAAGACAACATTGAGGAGCATGAGGAACGTTCCCTAAATGATTTCAAGACAAAGCAACTGCTGAGGAGTTTGAAAATGTGTGTAATGAGACAAGGAAATTAGGTGTTTTTACATACTGCTTTTGAAGATCCACTTGGTTCAGATCGATCGCTGCAAAAGAAAACAAAACGAGGTTAACTTCCAATTAAAAGTATATTCCCCCCCAATCACAGACTGATAAATTCACAGCAATTTAACATTCAAACTGCTTAACTGAAATTAGGTGCATTACAATCTTAAGTTGGCAAATACTCAATGTACAAATATGATATTTTTTTTTAATCTACTTTCTCACAACACATTTAACACAGTTCAAATAAATCTTCATTTGTTAGTTGAAAAATCTCCATTTAAACTTCTAGTGAACTCAACTCATTGGGTAAAATTAGTAATATTGAAAACGACGTTTCTATTTTCTGTACAATGTATATAAACAGGTTGTGACGGGTTTGACAACTCAAAATGTCACTGTTTCTCACACCTTACGCCCAATCACAGCACATAAAGCAGTGCAAATAAGATGTGACAGCTTCAGTAGAAGGGAACATTCTTAGTGAATAACGTAAAATCGTCTTGCAACTTTGAATTAATATCAGGGCAAGCAAAGCACCATTTTAGTTTTAGGGTTGTTTTATCAGACCTAAAGACTCCGCGTTGAGAACATACTTCAAACTGAACTAAATGTAAACACAGAGCAGATGTTAACAGTAAGTTGAAGTATTAAATGTACTTACATGACAAATGTTTTGCTTGTGGACTTCAGGCCTCCGATAGGGATTCGTCTGATGATGACAGACGAGTTTTTAGGGATGAGGGCTCCATCATCAGTGTATTCTGCAAACACAGGCAAGAATGACAAGAACATTAATCAACGTGGCACATTTTCCATTCATGTGTCTATATTTAAGGGTAGGAAACGAAAGCACACGTCGTGAACAAGTATGTAAAACGGAGCCTACTCTACACAAGTGAAGTTTAGTCAACGTTTACATTGAATTAATAATCACAAATTTAATAAGTCATAATAAGATTTTCTTGGCAAACAAAACTCAACGTTTTGAGTACAGTGACAATGCTGGTGGCTGTCAGGATTTGGCCTTGTTAGCTCAGTTAGCAAACATTAGCTTCGAGCTAACACTGACAAAGACCTTTTCCCAAACATACATACGTACTCTTTCAAGCCTCGTAACCTATTAACTCACAGCAACCTAAAAACGGTGTATAAACAACGTATTCGTCCAGCTTACCTTCTTTAGTCTGAGCATTGGTGATTTGCAGGTCGCAATCCGCGGCCTTCAGCTTTTCTCGCCCCATGATCTGGCGTTTCAAATCACTGAGCGTGATATGAAGGCCATCGAAGGTGACCGTGTCGTAGTTAAGTTTAGAAGAAAACTTGTAATGGACACAAGACATGTTTAAACAATCCTCGTGGTCAGACACCACCACCACCACCACACACAACCAAACTCAACTACAATTCGCACGACCGCCTGGGCTCTCCCAGCGATCACCCTTTACTCAGTGTCAGTTTATCAGCTTAACAGTTTAAGAACAATAGCCATGTTTGCTCATCATCTCAACACTCTTTTAAATTAAGAGTCACCACTAAGGAGGGTCGTGTGGATTCTGCCTCACGTGAATAACTGCGAATTGAAAATATCAAGTGTTCAAAGAGACCGTGATCATGTGTAACACGCAATCTTAAAGACGCAAGTGACTTTTAGTCCACGGAATTGCCCGGCAGAAGACAGAAATACTCCTGCTGTTTCTCAGTGTCCCAGGACCAAATGGCGGTTAGCCGTGAGCTGTCCGTAAGGTCCAACTCTGATAAGGAAATACACAGTTCAAACAGTGTCCGTACGGGTGAACGTGTAGAGTCCGGTCAAATATGTCTCCCCAATGTCCGCATCAAAGTCCCTCCGAAATGTTTGTTCGGTGTAGTCCAAATCTCAACCAAACACAAACCGACGTATTTTGAAGCAAGGCCTGAAACAATGTGGCTAGCAGCTAGTAAGTTAAGTGTGATCAACCTAAAATGGCGTCCATCACACATACAAAAACAAAAGACTACAGCGAAAACGCTTAAACAAAACGAGCAAGCAAAACGGTTCTCCTTTTATCGAAATACTGCCGCGGTAATCCAGTCGCCCCGTCCTCAACTCTGATGGCCACACAGATGTTTAAAGTACACTTTGATCGCACTGACTGCTGATAAGGAAATACACAGTTCAAACAGTGTCCGTACGGGTGAACGTGTAGAGTCCGGTCAAATATGTCTCCCCAATGTCCGCATCAAAGTCCCTCCGAAATGTTTGTTCGGTGTAGTCCAAATCTCAACCAAACACAAACCGACGTATTTTGAAGCAAGGCCTGAAACAATGTGGCTAGCAGCTAGTAAGTTAAGTGTGATCAACCTAAAATGGCGTCCATCACACATACAAAAACAAAAGACTACAGCAAAACCGCTAGAAAACGCTTAAACAAAACGAGCAAGCAAAACGGTTCTCCTTTTATCGAAATACTGCCGCGGTAATCCAGTCGCCCCGTCCTCAACTCTGATGGCCACACAGATGTTTAAAGCACACTTTGATCGCACTGACTGCAGCGGGTTGCGAAAACAACCTAACGACTGCACGCGCACTCAAGGGGTTTCCGCAGAAAGCGCAGGGGCAAAGAATAAAGGCGTTACTAGGAGGGGCCACGAGTGCGCATGCGCAGATGCTACCAATTGCGGGAGGTCAACGTGGATTATAAAATAATAAAACAATGCAAAAATTGCCTAAGAACATTAATACAAAACAATAAATATAAACTTTATATATAGGTTGTATGTTTTTAAATGCACGGATCGTTATCAGGTTGCTTGATTTCGTTAAAAAAGCCAGATTTTTTGTGAATTTACATTATATGGACTTTTGAAAGATAAATAGGCCTAACATTAAAAATAAATAGCCTATGTATATTAATATGATAACATTGCTTTAATGCATCTGTGCTTCAGTCACCAAAAAAAAAAAAAAAAATAGGCAAAAAAGTGCATGAATCAAAAATGATCAGCCCAAACTTTTTATAAAATTACCATTTCAAACTAAATGTATTACACAATCTTACAAAAGTCACACTTTGATTAAATCTTTGGGTGATTATTGTCTTGATATTTAATAATAGGCTAATTATTAAATTACACTTTTAATTATTTAGTGAATTAATTTAAAAGAAATTCCTTTAATTATAGCCTATTTACTATAAGATATTTCTAGGATAATAACCAAACCTTCTCCAGTTTACATTACTTCTATAGGCCTTCACTTCACCGTTTTAATGATTTATGATTATGACCACCAGATGGCAGTCTATATTTCCAAATTCTCCTGTTGTACTTTGTGCTGCTTGTAGCATTATACTAGATGCAGATAGACTGCTGACGTGTCTGTCAGCTTTATATGCTCAATCTGAAACCACCAAATGAAAACTGTTTCTATTGTAACACTTATGGTTTTATTATAGTTCTTTGTCAATCATAGGCTATACTGTTGGCAAAATACATGGGAACAGACTTCTTAATTTTGTTGGCCATTTACAGAGGAAGAGAATTCATCTTCATTTTTTACTTGATCAAAATTCTAATCTGTTGCAAAACTGTTGCACTTAGAAAAACAATGAGTCCCTAACTCCAAATTGTTCTGAGAACATTACAGTAATTTTAGCTCAACAATCCCTGTTTATATGTGGGACTGAATCACTGTCGTGATAAGAAAGCTAAGTCAACCAACGCCAGCAAATGTTTATTTTCAGAAAGCATCTGTGCACTATTTATTCTTCTGCATGGCTCTGCAGTATGGAGATTTACTCAGGCTTAGGCTTATTGTGTTCTTGAGGCATATGTAAAATATAGAACATAAATGAGAATAGTTTTATTCCCTCTTGCTGTGATCTGATAAATTACAAATGTGTTCGACTGATACACTAAAAAGAACCCTTGGGTAAATCAGTCCGAATTAGAGCTACTTATGTAACTAGTGTTTATATGTGTGCAAATCCATTTATGCATTTGGAAAACACATTTAAAGGTGTAGTACCATTATTGGCGAGTTTCTGTTGGATGCTCCCAATTAAGTGTACTAATGCAGCCATTACTGGCTACAAGTGCACGAGCACAATAATTTGCTAAACTATTGCAGCCAAACAGCTCTGGCCACATTGAATGTCTTCAACATTTATCCCAAAACTTTCATTAGCACTTCACTCATTTATTTTGGTAAAGGCTGAATAAAACCAGTCATATTTTCTCTCTACCTCCCTCTTTCTCCAACGGTCGATATTATCTGCTTGGGGCAGTCTTGACCTATGGTATAACTCATGAATATATGATCTACCTGAACCAATAAATAAATAAAAAATACTCCACCCTGGGCTCAGTCAGGCTGCTCACTCATACCTACACATATAAACTCGTGAGATGTCTGCAGTGATGCGCTCTCTTCTGTTACCCTTGAGCATAGGAACATTTGGCTCTCTGCTATCACATCAAACTCTAATTTTCTCAGAAGGAAGGAGTGACTGATGGTCACCTACTTGTCTGCCATTTATTATCTGCTCCCCAGCAGCCCCGAGAAGTCTTTCAATCCTCCGGTTTCACCTCAGACTGCTTTGCCCAGCCAATCACTGTAAATCCATTTCATTTTGCTCAAACACTGGCCTTCAGGGGACGCAGTGCGTGGATGTGCTGTGAGCTTTAACACATACATGAATTTGATTGTTAGGTTTTTGAGTTTGTAAGCCCTGGGAGGGGAAATTTAAATCATTGCACTTCAAAGAATGACATGGCTATTTTTTTATATATATATTTGATTTACTTTCACCGACATATCTTTTAGGGTGAGTGGAGTTCCCTGTAGAATTTTTGTTTTACTGTAATATATCAGTTGTTTCTCTATAGGCAGCAATTCCACTTTTCACTTCTCCTGAGAAAAAGACCTCAATAAAACTAAAGTTAGCAATCAAAAGTAACATTTCTCATCAGATTCTTCCGAAATCAAATGATCTGTGCTGTTATCCACAATAATTGAATGGTTCTTTACTCTTACTTTATTCCAATAATTGGTATTTGTTTTTAGCTTTATTTACGTAATTTTAGGATAAATATCTGAGACAATGTTGATACACTACACTTCAAAAGTTTGGGGTCAGTAAGATTTTTTTTTAAAGAAATTAACATTTTTATTCAGCAAGGATGCCTTAAATTGATCAAAAGTTTCAGCAAAGACATTTATTTCATGAATAAAAGACATTTATAATGTGTAAAAATATTTATTTAAAATAAATGCTGTTCTGTTTAACTCTCTGTTCATCAAAGAATATAAAAAAAATATATCATGGATATATATGTGACCCTGGAGCACAAAAGCAGTCTTAAGTCGCTGGGGTATATTTGTAGCAATAGCCAAAAATACATTGTATGGCTCAAAATTATTGATTTTTCTTTTATGCCAAAAATCATTACGATATTAAGTAAAAATCATGTTCCATGAAGATATTTTGTAAATGTTATACTGTAAATATATTAATTTTTTGATTAGTAATATGCATTGCTAAGAACTTCATTTGGACAACTTTAAAGGCGATTTTCTCAATATTTAGATTTTTTTTGCACCCTCAGATTCCAGATTTTCAAATAGTTGTATCTCAGCCAAATATTATCCGATCCTAACAAACCATACATCAATGGAAAACTTATTCACTTTCAGATTATGTATAAATCTCAATTTCGAAAAATTGACCCTTATGACTGGTTTTGTGGTCGAGGGTCACATTTCTTGAGCAGCAAATCAGCATATTAGAATGATTTCTGAAGGATCATGTGACACTGAAGACTGGAGTAATGATGCTGAAAATTCAGCTTCGCCATCACAAATTACATTTTTAGAATATAGTAAAATAGAAACAGATATTGTAAATAGTATTAATATCTGACAGCATTACTGTTTTCACTGTATGTTTGTTCAAATACAACCTTGATGAGACATTTCAAAAACATCAAAAATTCCTACACCATGATAACTTAATAAAATGAACTGAATATTTTTGCCATTGTGTCATGTTGGTTTACTGCTTGTTATGTAACACTTCAGCTAATCCACGTCATCACACTTTTGCACGATTTCTTTAAAGTTGAGTGTTTTCATTTGTGCGCCTCTTGCTTTGAAGACAGCAGCAGGGTTTGATGAGGTGAAGGGTCACGAACGCATCCCCCAGAGGCCCTTGTGAAGGGCATCCATGTGGCATAAAGTTCCAAGAAGAACCTCATCATGCCAGCTAATTTGTTTGAGCAGGTGTTTGTACAAAAAGGGAAGACAAAAAGGGGGTAGACTTGTTATGCCTTATATAACACACTGGGAGATGACTAATTATCGTTATATGTAAATAAATACCTTTGCAGTGTTAGTTTTAGTAGAACTCGTTTTGTATTACCGTTTCATTTCCTATTCAGACTTCAGAGACATTAAGTATTGCTTAGAGGAGATGACCGAACACATAGGAGGGAGAGAGAGCAAAAGCATGCAGGTGTTTCCAGAGATAAATCCAAAAGATCCTCCCCGCTGCGCGTCAGGCAGCCGCAACCTCGGCAGTCATGAGAGGTAATTAAAATCAGCGCTATCATTGCATGTTTGGAGAGGTGCACTTTGGGAAGGAAGGATGCTCTGGCACTTCAGCGGAGGAGGGATCAGAGCAAAATCATCAGCCATTGTGTACAGAGGCTGCCTCCCACTCAACTGCCTCACAAAGCTCTGATTTACTCCCATGTCGATGAGAGTACCAATGCAAACGCAATGGAAATGATCGTACACGATGTGGACATCTCCGACGCAATGCGGGACAAGCGCAGTGTCCCTGTTGCACAGCTTATAATTTACATGTTCCGATACGGACGCACAAAAAGGGAGAGGAGAGACGAGGAGAGTTTGTGCTCAAGGAGGGAGTTTTTGGGTCACTGGCTCTCTCTTGGTTCCCCACTTGGTAGTGACAGCTGGCAGCTTGGGAGCCAGCTTTGCCCCTTGGTGAACACCTGGGTAAAATCCCCCTCGGCCCATCATAGAATCCCAGAAGCTCCTTCTCACCTCCTGAGGGAGGACAATTTTCTCTCCTCTGCTTTTGCCTATGGGTTTATATCTTAAGTGGAGATTTCAACTCACTTGTATTTTAAAACTAAATTATTCCCAACATGAAGATTTGGGAGTAGAAGCAAGGCTTAGCATTATACAGAAAGTAAAGAATAAAAAAAGTCTATTGAGATGCACAGATAAATTCCTGCAATAAGCCAATAATTATTTTCATGTAAATTATTAAAATAATTCTATATTAATTTTCAAAATAAATGAAAAAAAAACAAACAAAAAAAAAACAATTGCTACAAGTGAATTTAGGCACCACAACATTACAATGTTCATTCTGAAAAATGTATATTAATTTTTTGATTTGCTAAATATTACATTTAACAGTTTAATACTTTTTTAAAAATGTTTTTTAAAAATTATCTTCAAGAGAATGTTACATGACAGCAATCTAAATGTAAAAATAGGAAAAACTAGCATTATTAATTAAACATCAAATACAGACCGATACCGATTGTTAAAAATGAAAAATTTTCTCTAATTCCTCTAATTGATCTCTAATGTATAATCACCAAAATACAATTGAGCAGCAAATCAGCATATTAGACATCTGAAGGATTATGTACCACTGAAGACTGGAGAAATGGCAGCTGAAAATATAGCTTTGCCATCACAGGAATAAATTCCATTATAAATATAATAAAATAGGAAACAGTAACTTTAAATTGTAATAACATATATCTCACAATATTACTCTTTTTATTATACTTTTTTAAAAAATCAAATAGATGCAACCTTGGAAAAACTTATTTCAAAAACATCCAAAATTTCTTACCAACCCCATACTTTCGAATTATAGTGTCCATGAAACACAATAATTTAATAAAATGAATGAATTAACCTTTGTGTCATTCTTACATGGTTTACCGCTTGTTACGTAACACTTTAGTATATATAAACATATTATTTATATTGTTATTACTCTCCTAAACTGAGAAGATGTATTTTATGTATTTAATAGAAACACAGACACTGGTGTGATCATTTTAGCATCAGACAGGCAGAAATAAATAGCCGAATCAATAGCTGATTCCTGAAAACTTGAGCATTTTATCATGCAGACCCATATAGTCTGAAGGGTGGGGGTGCGGGATAACTCCCAGACATGATGTGCATTCCTCCACTTTATCACATCTTGATAAATATATCTTTGACAAACTTGACAAGAGGAGCCATGAGGGGTCTCATATATATTCATACGCAGCCCAGTGAGAGTGGAGATACCTTCAAGCCCTTCATAGCTGAGTGGGATGAAATATAGCTCTGATTCATTTGCGGTGTGCTGTGTGTGTTGGCAGCTGACATTAACCCATACGGTGAATCATGTGTGTCAGTGTCACATTCCTTGGGGGCTTCAGAAGCCCGTGAGAGAGGAGCAGGACTATGTGGATGGGAGTGATGGAGGGGTCTGGCCCGCTGTGCCCTGCTCAAGGTCAGCATATGCGCTGAGAAAACAGAAAACGGCAGCATTTTCAACAAGTGATGGGGCAATACTTTGCCATGACCCGATCTACTGTGATCATTTGTCCACATACAGTACCTTTTCCCCTTTAAAGGTAAGCTAGTCCCTGGTAAACGCTATTGAGTAGGGGTAATTCGGTGCTTATAGGAGAAAATCTGCTGTTGGCGTTGTGAAAGTTAATAATTGTTTTGGCCCATGTTCATTGGCATAGTTGGAGCCCAGATCTTGTCATCTTGCTCTTGAGATTTCGCTAACAGCCTTGGATAAGACGGCCGTCTCATAAGACAGATGAATTTTATCTAGAAAAACAAATTACTGTGTCTAACTCACCATGATACAGGCTGTTAAAGACTTGATTTAGTTTGTGTGGCAAACATATGATGCCTTAGTCTTGGTCTGTTTATCTTCATTAGCACTTAAGTCCAAAAACCTATCTATGACCTGTTCCATGTGGCTGTTTTGACTGAAAATGAATTGATAATTAACAACCAGTTCACACAGAATGCATCCCACTGAGCTGTTTTAATGGTTCTCTATAAACACATGCTAGACGGATGGCATGTTCTTTTATCGCATCTTTTGCAGCATCTCACCACTCAAGGTAAAATAAGTTCAACTTAAACCTTGGGTTGTTTCTCTTTTTTTTGTTCTGCTGCACTGCATCTTGCGATCTTTTGATTGCCTGATGGGACACACTTAAGGCATTTGCACTTGGTAGGTTTGGTTTGATTAAAATGATCTGTGGTGCGATTGCACTATTTGTGTGGTTTATTTGAATAAGTGTGAATGCTGCCATCTGAAACTTAGTGTGCACCAAACACGCGTACCGAGACCCTTTTTTTCAGGGGGTCTCTGTCCACTTCCAAACAAGCTTTAGTGAGGTTCGACTGATATATGAACGCAACATGGACCAAAGATATCGAAACAAACCAAAAACAGGTTGTGATGTCACAAGATGTGACCCTAAAAAAGACAAAATGCTTACCTGCATACCTGGTTCTTATCATCATAAGAGCAATGGTGCCCATTACAGTCGATACAGGCATTGGTACTGCCGTCTACCTACAGCAGATATACACATACAACAAGCATATTTAACCCAGCACACAGCAGCTTTGGATGTTCGGTACGTTCCCAAAATACACATTGTAAAAGCTGTCCAGTCAAGTTGTGAACATATCCTTATGCCTTTTGTTTTATATCTTTATGACAACAACAAGTGAACCATTTGTTGACAACAAGTGAACCATTTGTTGTACATCTGCATACCTGGTTCTTATCATCATAAGAGCAATGGTGCCCATTACAGTCGATACAGGCATTGGTACTGCCGTCTACCTACAGCAGATATACACATACAACAAGCATATTTAACCCAGCACACAGCAGCTTTGGATGTTCGGTAAGTTCCCAAAATACACATTGTAAAAGCTGTCCAGTCAAGTTGTGAACATATCCTTATGCCTTTTGTTTTATATCTTTATGGTTTGGTGGTCATATCTTTATGACAACAACAAGTGAACCATTTGTTGTACATTTTCTTTCTTTTTCTTCTTCTTCTTCTTCATCATCTTTTTTTTTTTTTTGGTTTTGGTCTGGACCAAAGAAGCAAGAAAACCAAACTACAAGTGTAAGCACACCCTTACAGAGATGTAAAAATGCAAAAATTTTTACAAATTTGGATTTTTAATACTTTGCGATTTAAAATAAACTAAAATGTATGTTAAGTAGTCCCTATGTAACAGCCACAATTTGGTAATTGATGCTTTTAATTAAGTGATAAAAAGGCCTCAAGTGGCCAAGACTACAAGTGTGGGTACTGGCACAGGCCCTTGGTGTCTTTCTCAAAAGTGACGCGTTTTGAAGACGCCATTTCAAATTAAAAGTTTTGAGACCCTGTGTTCTTTCCATCATGCTGTGCAGCATCTTTCATTTTTATTCACACGTTCTGTGTGAAATAATTGCCATCAAATTGTTTTCTCAGTTTGTTTTTAGTCTTTAGGGATCCAAGTCTTCTGGGGAACCTCCCTGTGGTTTTGGGGAGTTTTGTATTGAAACATATTAGTTGTTTGCTATGGCTCTGATTTTCTCTGACGCTAGTTGAATATTCAGTTTGGAAGTGAGCAGTTTGACAGCATTTCACTCGGTTCAAGGAACTTAAAAAGGGCCTGAAAAGATGCTAATTGGGATATCAAAGTGAATGGGTTGTCCCCCGGCGTTTGGGAAAGAGCCAGCCAGATGTTAGGCTAGTATTTTTTTTCAGTGAGAGAGACCGTCACTTGTTTATGCAGCCCAATAAACCTTGTTAAATGGGATCACTGATTGCAGTGGGGAGTAGAATGAGTAAGTGTGTGTGTCTTTTTGAGGCTGGAAGAGTCAGACAACCACAATGTATGCATCTGTGTCCTCCTCACACATCTATGCAGTTGTTGTCAACTTAGCAATCTACTCACACACTCTGTTTAACCTCGGAGGTATATAAGCCTTGAGCACTCAGCAGGGTAACAAGCCCAGGTGTCTCTATCATCTGTCATGGACCATGGTATGGTGACAGCTTGCATGAGACTACTGGGTGGAGACAGATGCGAACCCCACCTTGTTTTCCCTCACCCAGATGCTCTGTCAACCTCTCTAATTCTCATTGACTTGGAAATACTATGAAGTTTTGGGGTCATGCAGTTTATGTACCTGAGTGATCTGCTCATCTAATTAGAATTGTAGATGACATCTGTGGAATTAATTATTCGGTGTAGCAGTTTCAAAAGTTTCAGTCAACTTACACCTAACAGACATGATAGGAGTAACATTTAAAGGCAATAAGTGAGCAGTAAATATTTTGTAAAAATGAAAATATGTTTTCAGAAACAAATGTAAGAGAACTTAAAGCAAAGCTTCATAAGTTCAGCTAAGTTTTTTACAAGTAAAAAAAAATGATATGTATAGATATATACACACATTTTCATTTTACTTCTAATTTTTAGTTTTAAAACACTTAGTTAAACTTTATTTATGCATACATAATTACATATTGTAGAATGTTGCATTTTAAGTCTAGACTAAATGTATATATGGTCTAGACATATCTATATCTATAACATCTATATGGTATATACACACAGGCCAGGCTTAAAGCTAGGGTGACCACAGTTCCTCTTTTTTATTGCTAAATTGCCTAAAATCTCTGGGTTTTGACTTTGATTAGCTATTGTTTTCATGCTTGCTGAAGGTAATGCCTGAAAAGTAGTTTGCTCAGTAGCATGCAGGCATTGTACATAATTGACCAATGGTGGTGGGATCTACAGAGAATGATCAACGCAATAATACACGTACATTTAATGTACAAGGACTGTAGAGAGCACGTTAGTTGGAAACAAGGCCAAAACCCAGATATTTTAAGCAATTTGGAAATTCCGCATATGACTTGACTGGGAAAAGGAGGCTGTGCAGTCACCCTATTAAAGTACAACACTCAGTTTTATAAAATATCCAATTTTATACGGTAGGCCTATGCACCAAGGAATCTTTGGTCTGAAAAAGTTTGAAGACCCTGATGGACACCGATGGATTTTGGTGAAAAATAAGTAGATTCAAAAAGGAAAGTAAAATGGACTTTTTGAAAATAAAACTCGGGTCTTTGCCCTTTCATATGGGAATGCTTTTAGTGCTTTATACCTGCCACACAAAATACAGCAGATGAACTACACTAACAAAATTAGTTCAGTTTGTCCCTACTGGTAAGTCACTCCCATCTTTTTTATTCTGCCTTTAACCATGAACACATGCTTAAGCAGGTCTTTACGCTCAATCACTTTTATCTCTAGCAGGGACTATTACGAGGAAGAACAATTTCACCCTGATTAAACACTTACACTCAAAATTAACTGCTGCTAAACATTGAGCACTTGTGCTAGGAACCATAGAGAGTGAAAGCTTTCATAGAAATCTGTACTGAGAGAAACATCTATCTAGATGTTTCTGAATACATTCAGTGGGCCCCAAACTTGAAATCAAAAAGACTGCTGTCCTACACAATCACTTCAAACATTTTACATTTCTAATGAGACAATTAAGAAATTGATATCTGATTGTATAATTGACCTATCGGAAAGCCCCGCCCCCCTTACTTACTGTTGCTCCCTCAGACAAACAAACGGAATTGCTCACTGTCTCACACTAATAACATCTGTCAGTGTGAAAACCTTGTCCCACAATGTTTTTTTCACAACTTTGGACGCAGAAGGGCCACCATTGAAGTGGGAATTAAATATTCCATGGAGGGATATATAAAAGATTTTTAAATAAATACGGTGGGTAACTCGAAGAGTGGGTTTACAGATCACAATTCAAGTGGGAGAAGTCTCATATTACGGTCATCAACATGCAGGATCAACACTGTTCATGTACCGCAGAGTATGATTAATGTACATTTAACCAGTTTATTATGGAGAGGCACTGAAATGTAGACCTTCGTTTATGTGTTTTTGACTTACACTGTACATGATGTGAGAACAGTTTGCTATTTAGGTTTGTAATAGCATTGACTCACTAACTTTAATGTTTGCTAGTTTTAGCCAGAGATACCTTGCAAGATGACATTAACGTTCTGCTTGAGCAGATGAAAATTGTAACTTAAAGGGGTGGTTGATTGCGATTTCACTTTTTTAACATTAATTAGTGTGTAATGTTGCTGTTTGAGCATAAACAATATCTGCAAAGTTACGAAGCTGAAAGTTCAATGCAACGGCTGGTAGGGACTACAACAAGTTACTTCCCGGGTTCGTGACGTAACAAACCCAGATAAACCCCGCCCTCGGGAAAAGACAGCAAAGGGGGCGAAGCCATGCTGCGCTGCTTTAGAGAAGAGGAAGAGACATGCACTAGAGGCGGTTTAGCCAATCACAACACACTGGGCAAGCTAACCAATCAGAGCCCATCGCCTATTTCTGAGGGAGGGGCTTCATAAAAGCAGGAAATTATCAGCCCGTTTCTCAGAGAAGGGACAGAGTGGAGTGGAATAAAAGGTAAATTATGTGAAAAAGAATGTGTTTTTTTTTAACGAAAAATTAACATGTTAGACTGCACCCCATAAACACAAACAATATCTGCAAAGTTACGAAGCTGAAAGTTCAATGCAACGGCTGGTAGGGACTACAACAAGTTACTTCCCGGGTTCGTGACGTAACAAACCCAGATAAACCCCGCCCTCGGGAAAAGACAGCAAAGGGGGCGAAGCCATGCTGCGCTGCTTTAGAGAAGAGGAAGAGACATGCACTAGAGGCGGTTTAGCCAATCACAACACACTGGGCAAGCTAACCAATCAGAGCCCATCGCCTATTTCTGAGGGAGGGGCTTCATAAAAAGCAGGAAATTATCAGCCCGTTTCTCAGAGAAGGGACAGAGTGGAGTGGAATAAAAGGTAAATTATGTGAAAAAGAATGTGTTTTTTTTAAACGAAAAATTAACATGTTAGACTGCACCCCATAAACACAATCAAGCCTAGAAAAAAAACAGTGAACCACCCCTTTAATGAGAGTATGATAACCAGAAAATTAATGTTTTTGTGTTCATTGGGATTGGGGTTGAATGCGTAGGGACATTTTGCTCTGTTTTGTTAGAGTTTAGAAAATGTAATAAAATAAATTCAATTTCCCATCCTCTCAGGATACCTGGAATCAGTGTTACAAGTACCACAGGCACATCATTTTCCCATTTTTGTAGCATAAACACCATCAAAACGATGAAAGCGTCGGATCTTCCAATGTTTCTCTATAGCCCGATTCGAATGTTAATTGTTTCTCATATGGACGTCTGTAAAAATAAATGTACATATCACCTCAGTTATAAAACTCATGGATTTGGATGGCGATTTATTCACAGTGGAGGAGCGAGTTCTGTGATCCTACAAACCCGGGAACGCGCTGCTCACGTGGCCCGTCACATGATTGTCTGCTGTAAATAAAATTCATTTTACATTCATTCTTCACAAATGTATTCTTGTGTAAAATGTATTTAAAAATACTTATGTAAAATGTATTCTTATTATTCCAAGCATATTTTATAATATATAATCCTATTTATTTAAATCTCCTGTTTAAAAATAGGAAAATAGACAGCTATAGTTGTATATAATTATACGCGATATATATCTGTTTATAATACACATTTTAAAATTGTATTGCATACCTGCTGCTGCATAAAGACCCATTTCGAATGTTTACGTGCTTTTCTAATCTTTCTGCTCCCAGTTGCTGTGGTGGAGCAGTTATGAAATATTGTTCTTTTAAATACTTTCCAGCATTTCAGAAATAAATATGTATGCGAATTACACCGAAGTACAACGTTACCTTACAGTGTTCGAGAGTGCTCAAAAAACACTGAATGTTGAATCGTTTTCTTCTTGTAAACTCAGAGATGTGGATTCAGATGGCAATTAAATTACCACACGAACTTGTTTGTCAAAAAACTGTAGGTAATTCGGCCGGGGATTTTTATGGGGGTGGTGAGAGAAAAACACCGATATCCTGGATTTGCACGGCATTAAGATCACCAACTACCCCCTGTAAAATGGTGAAAATCACTTACGTCCCCCTGAGAAACAAATACAGTCCGAATAGGGCTTATGGCGCTGAAACCTAAAGATGTCAGAGTTCCGCACCCCGTGCAACTGATACTCGACTGCCATTGGCTCATCTGCGTTCGAGGGGAGGGGCTTACCGATAGGTCAATTAGCATGCCCACAAAACGGTGTAAATAATTAGATCTAAACGTTATAGTGTGCACTAGTGAGAAAGAATGGAATTAGGCCTAAACTAATTGGGCAAATTAGTCATTCACAAGGAGAATCATGCATTTCAAATTGACCACCCAGTGAGAGCTTCTGTAATTTGGTGTTTTGTTCCTACATCACCATTTATAAATATGTATATGCTTTTCTCAATGCTTCGCTCAGCTCTCAGCAATTAGCTTTGTTTCCCTTGAATGCCTTATTGTGCGTCCTACATGCATGTCTTAGTTCTTTGCTGAGTGTTTGCAAAAGCACACACTTCGCCATTAGGCTTCAAACACGAGTGAGTTCTTGTCTCTTTGCGCGATAAATTTGACGACACAATTGTTAGCAACATGTGGGTGATTAATCTGAGTGCCGCATCTCGTCTGTTATTTTTTTATTATCCCTGTAAGTGTGCTGTCAGTGCACGCGCTACATCGTTCCTACGTCTATACGGTAAGCGGCTCTCGAGCCAGTGGCTCAGTCATTATCTGTTTACACCAATTGACTCTGCCATTTCCTCAGCCCCTTATCTCTCTCCATAGCAATTCAAGCCGAGCGTGAATAAAATTATTCTGGTAGTTATGAATAGCTGCTCTGAATGTTGCCTTCGTACTAGAGGAAGCCTTTTAAATGAAGTCGTGTTCAGCTGTTCCCCGCATTGCTGTCACTGAAGAAAATGAATAAATAAATAAAAGTCTAGAAATGAGAAAATAAAACGTGGAACTGCAGTGTTACTCAACAAAAAGGAGACGAGAGAGAAGTATGTTCAGCACACCCACTGAACAAGAAAATCGGGCGAAATGAAGAGTCACAGTAAAGTCAAGAAAGAGTCAAAGCTTTAGCCAACGGCCATGATGAGATCAATCTGAAATAATGGGTTTCCACCACAAAAAAATAATCCCTAAGCCGTTTCCCCATTTCCTGTTACGACAGCATCACACAGGGCGGCTTTTATTCATAGATTGACTGCTGTCACAATGAGGGAGTTCATTGGCCTCCGTCTGTGGGCCCTGGCCTGTCTTACAAGAGGAAGTTGTAGATGTGATTGAGAAGGTCACATGAAATCTGATCCTCCCGCTCCTGTCTGGGCCTGTGTGAAATAGTCTGGGAGGATTTGAGTCCGGGCTGGGGCTCAATCCCTGCAAGTTAATATATTTGTGCAGGGTGGAGAGATAAGGCATGTTTTATCACAAGAAGAGTTTATTTTAAAAATGTTGACACAGCAGCTCAGATTAGAATCTTGCTGGATGAGGCCTGCACTGTCTCTGGTCTGCGATAAAAGGTGCTCTAATTTGTTGTATAACAAAGATTTCAAAAATAGCTGAATTATGGGCAGACACCCTAAATGTTATAATTGCTTAAAGGGGTCATATGATGCTGCTAAAAAGAACATTATTTGGTGTATTTGGTGTAATGAAATGTGTTTATGCAGTTTAAAGTAAAAAAAACACATTATTTTCCACATTCTGTACATTATTGTTTCTCCTCTATGCCCTGCCTTTTTGAAACGCGTCGATGTTTACAAAGCTCATCGGTCTGATAAAAACGAGGTGTGCTGTGATTGGCCAGCTATCCAGTGCATTGTGATTGGCTGAATACCTCAAGCGTGTGACGGAAATGTTACACCCCTACCATACTGTTGATGCCGTGTCCCGGCCGGAGCAACGAGACAAAAACATTAAAACCCATTACAAATGAGGCATTTGTTGCATCCAGTGGGGACATAATTACTGATTATAATGACTTATACTGTCTTGTTATGCGTTGCGTTGCATTGCATCGCGCCGCGTAAACATAAAGCTCTATCTGCATTTGTGATCGGAGAAATGACAAACAACAAGTGCTACTCTACTGCCCAAAACTCGCGTTTGAATCATCAGTGGCAAATTCTTTAAATGAAAATGTACTTACAGACTGTGAGTCAGAACTGCCGGCATTGTAGTCT
>NW_015505481.1:823379-870621 GCF_001515645.1 Sinocyclocheilus grahami | reverse complement strand
CTGTACATTATTGTTTCTCCTCTATGCCCTGCCTTTTTGAAACGCGTCGATGTTTACAAAGCTCATCGGTCTGATAAAAACGAGGTGTGCTGTGATTGGCCAGCTATCCAGTGCATTGTGATTGGCTGAATACCTCAAGCGTGTGCCGGAAATGTTACACCCCTACCATACTGTTGATGCCGTGTCCCGGCCGGAGCAACGAGACAAAAACATTAAAACCCATTACAAATGAGGCATTTGTTGCATCCAGTGGGGACATAATTACTGATTATAATGACTAATACTGTCTTGTTATGTGTTGCGTTGCATTGCATCGCGCCGCGTAAACATAAAGCTCTATCTGCATTTGTGATCAGAGAAATGACAAACAACAAGTGCTACTCTACACTGCCCAAAACTCGCGTTTGAATCATCAGTGGCAAATTCTTTAAATGAAAATGTACTTACAGACTGTGAGTCAGAACTGCCGGCATTGTAGTCTTTTACTCTCCCAGGATCAGTAAACAGTTCTCCATAAAATGTGCTGCACACATCTTGATATTTGGGTTAATCTGTTCTGAAACAGTGTTGTAAATACAACTTAACCACTGATTTGTAGTCATGTCCTCTTTTGGAAGACCAAACAAAGTAGTTTCGCTCTCACAACGAACAACACAGCGGCCTAGCGTGAGGGGAAGCCCCGGCTTAGCGTCAGCTGAGGCCGGGATAGAGTGAGCTGAGGCGGCGGGGGTCGAGTACGGCGCGCCCGGAGGATCCGACGAATGAGTGGCAACCACATGTGACGACCCCGGGCTGGACTCTGCTTCGTCCACGGAGAAAGTTGATGTATTCCCTCAGCGAGCAGCACAGATCAGCTCTAGGCATGACGAAGTGGATATCGTCAACAATACTACAGCGAGAATAAAAGTTACGCCTTCTTTCTTTGCGTGAACATTTGGCGTTATGCAAATCTTCCCACACAGTGACGTAGACATGTGGGGGCGTGCTAGAACGAGCCGTTTTAGGTAGGTGTGGCTGACTCTGAACTTTTATAAAGAATATCTCTTTGGATTTGAGACTTTAGTCTTTGCAACTTTACAGATCTTCTTTCTGCACCAAGATCTTGTAACACTCCAAAGAGAAAGGAAAAATTTAAACCGCATCATATGACCCCTTTAAGTGGGACGTATTGGAATTTCTGTGGGAGATGTGTTTAGTGTGAAAAAAAATTCAATGGTATATGCATAGTGGCCCCAAAAAGTATGTGGACACTTACTGTCACACTTGTTTCACTGCATTAGATGCAACATGTCAACCAAATAGCAGTGGCAAACACTCAGAACTAACCTCATTTTCATTGGACACTTATCATATAAACATGTTCCACCAAGTTTGACAACCAGAAAGTGTATGAGTTTTTTTGAACAATCTATCTATTGCTTAATATTTTTACATAGCTGTAACAAAGTTCATAAGTCGGGAAGAAGGAGGCAGGAACCTGCGAACATTTAAACAAACTTTAATAATAAAATAAACTCAAAATAGCGCGACAGCCCCTCGCGGACGACTGTCGCGCACAAACAAAACCAAAACACAAAATAAAATCCAGGCCTGGTCCTCTCTCGTCTTTCCCTGTCATCACTCCTCCTTTGTATCCTTCCGGAGCTCCTCTGTGAGACTCGAGACCGGTGAGTGGCGCAGGTGTCGCGCATTCGCAATTACTCCACCGGCCTCGCTCCGTTCCCACGGCTCTCGGCCCCGCCCCTCTCGTCACAATAGCAAACTGAATTGTGTGTTTGTGTTAAATGAACACTGATTTACTGATGATAATTTATGAATGAGATTATTAACATTTCGGACAGAATGAAACAGAATTATAATTTCAATTATAATTTAAAATATGAATTAGATAAATACTGTATATAATTATAAATATATGTACAGAAATAAGCCATATTGAGTGGCTACTCAGGTTTATAAAATTGTATTTATATAGATTATATATTTAGATAAGTGCTTGATGAGATTATCGCTACATTTGTATGATTTGTAACTTCATTACTCTTCTATAGCAGCTATGTACAGTTATCTGTAGACTGCCTGTAATGGTTCACTTATAGACAACGTCAGACTTGAGCAGAAACCTCGCCTGTAGAGTTAGAGAGAGTTAAGATGGAGGAAATGGAATTGACAGGCAGAGATTAAAACATTGTTATGGTGAGGATGGTTGACTATCTCCAGACTCAGGCTGAGAGGAGCCAATCTGCAGCCTGCACTTTCTCCTGTAGATAACTCACCAAGTGAATCATCAAAGCCTGTTTAGAAAGCACACATCCAAAATTCCCTTCATCCTTTTCAGTGCAGAAATTAGGTTTTCATAAATCCTCTTGTTTTAATTTTCATCCATCAGTCTTGCCGCTGCTTAACAGGCATGTCGCTTTTTCAGACAACACGAAATTATGGTGTTTCTCAAAGTTTCCACGCCTTTTCTTTTCTTCAATCATCAACCTAAACTCATTGTAAAAACGTTCCTCTACCTACAGTTTTACAAAACCTATACATAATTCACTGCAGGTACCAGCTGAAATGAACATCAGTGGCAGCCGTGTTTCCTCGCATAATCCCACATGAAAAATACTATAGTAGTAGTAATAAATAATAGTAATTTATAGTAAATACTATAGTGTTTTTGAACCATACTATAGTAAAGTACTTGAATTAATTTGTTGTGGTAATTCTATAGTTGCTGTGGTAATATAACAACTATAGTAATATAACCAAATTACTTTACCCAATACTGTACTAAGTTTTCTACAACTATAGGGTATATTATACAGTAAAAACTAAAGTATACTACAGTATTTATTATAGTTTATCAGTTCACTATAGTTAATGCTACAGTATGCTGTAGCATTCATTAACAAAATGTTGTAAATACTATAATATATACAGTATAATACACTTTACTATAGTATGCTTCAAAACATTATAGTATTTACTATAAATCACTAGGCTTATAGTATTTTTTCATGTGGGATAGTATGCATGACCTCAAAACAAGTTACTATAGAGCATGATTTGTAAACTAATACATTGTGCCTTTGCATCACATAATCAGCTCCACATGTATGGCTTTTATAACGTATAAAACCGGTTCTGTAGCTCACCTGGTAGGCTACAGCATTTCACTTGGATCCGGCGCGAACAGAAGAAATGGCATGACTGTTTCAGCAAATAGCCTACAGTTTATCTCGCGTTTGCTTTTTCAAAACTATCGCTTAAGTTTAGGGTAGGATTAATTGGTAAGTTATTTTCAAGCACGATAGAACGTTAAACTTTTAACTAGCCTACCTCGATACTACAACTAATGCAATGAAACGTCGCCAGATTCACGTTCACCTGTTTCAGATAAAAGTGATTAGGCTTTTAGCGCCACTCACTGGACATTTCACTTTTTTCTACAAAAACAAAAACTGGTTATTAAACCATGGCAACAACAAATTAACCATAGTTTAACCATGGTATTTGTAGTAAAACTGTGGTTATACAAATGGTAATCAATCAGCCAAAAAAAACAAAACCGTGCACCATTAAAAGTTGTTAATATAATTTTGCAGAAATGTCGCCACAGGCACGTTGTTTCTATTGTGGTTGAGGGTTGCATAAGAATGTAGATGGTGTCAGGTTAAAGGGCTCAAAAGGGGCAATCAGGTGAAGAGGGAGGGAAAAGGGGAAGCACTGCCTGAAAAACATGACCTTTGTGTGATAGTTATCTGGCTACTGGGAGTGAGCTGGTGGGGGCCCATGAGGAATAGCAATGCTTTTGTTGGTAATCTTGGCACGATCAAGCTGTCCTGTTTTGTGCCTATGACTCAGATCTCCCTGATCTCCAAAAGACACTCACTCAATACCGCCTGCATGGATGCCCTCGCTCACCCCTGCGAGGGACCAACCTCAGGGCCGCAGACCCTTATTCCTCCCCATTCAGCCTCTTGAGAGATTCGCCTCAGGTAATGTCAGTGACAAAAAAGCCCACTTGCATATTCGTATTCAGCCAGTCACACACCTGAGATCTTCTATGCTTTTATTCGGCACCGTGGGATGATTTTCTCCGCAGATGTGCAGCTATCCACCTGTCTGGAGGTCCAATGTGCTCCTCTGACTCTAAACCTTCAATCTGACGGCTCGGCTTTCACTCAAACTGGCCTAAATCAAGCGGCACTGCCCTATTGAAGATGAAGAGGTGCAGCCTGGAGCTCATACGCCACAGACAGGGCTCCTATTGATTTTATAGCACAAGCTGCTGGTAAGCTGTGCTCTCTCTGGCATACTAAATTCCCTGCCCTTCTAGGAGGGCTTGATGAACTGCCCAGGTAGCTCTCACTCATTCCTCTTGTCAGAAGCACTTGAGCTAGATGAATGTCTTACCTGTGCCTCGTGTGCATGCGACTCACTTAAATGTTTCCCAGCGACTCTTGAAGCTTTTTACCGCAGTCTCTGATGATGAATGGCTTTTTTTGTTTGTAAGAAAATGTTTTAGATGCTTTTCCAGGTTTCGCTGTGGAGGATTTATCTTCTGATGTATGAAGACAGGGCATTTTTAGCTGGCAGACATGACCCCTCAGTCAAGTCAAGGTAGATAGATAACAGTTAAACATCATGACGCAGGATGCCATTGTTTTGCAAACACACGGAATGGATGTGCCTTCATTGTTAAAGTCAACATGAAATGATTCCTCAAGACTCCAGACTGGGACTAAAATAGTTTTAAATGCAACAAAAAAAAATTACCATTAGCGATAATAACATCAGCATATGTTTGTTGCATTTCTCCCTCTGAGAGGCAGTTTGCACAGAACTTTCAAAATGTAATAATTATTTCTGACTCACCTCACTCATAGTTTTGATTAAAATATAACATCTGGTTGGGCAGTTGCATATAGTATAGCTGCAAAAGTTCAAATATTTCAGTATACTAAAAGTTCAAATCAGATCCAAATATTTGCAAAGATTTTGCATATGCATGTGATTGGAACATTAGGTCCGTTGTTTGTCAGATGTCAGAGATAGTGAAAAGGCGATTTCAGAGACAACATCAGAGTTTCATTCACAGCAGGAGCCGTGATGTTTGATTCATGAGCAAATGACTCTTATAAAGTGGTTCTTTTGAAAGAGTCAGTCAAAAAGCTCCACAAATTAGCCTTTAACACACTGCCTCACTGAACCATGAGTCATTTTCCCATTATGTCCAATTCAAAGTGAACTAGGAACGTCACTTCTAGTTAAGATACACATTCACAACAGATTTTATATGCAACATAAGGTATTCTAAAAATGTAAATATTTCACAAAAAATATTCTTTAGCATAGTTTAGCATAGTAATTGTAGTGTCATAGTAATATATATTTATTCTGGAGATCAGTTGATATCAGGTGAAAAGGAAAATCAAACAGTTTGCTTTTATTAATTTCTTTGGAATAATGTGCACCGATAAGACTTGGAGTTTGCATTAAGAAAGTAAACTGGGTCAATTTTGATTTCATGTTGACTTTAATATTCTTCCACCCCTGATTCTGAACCAAAACACTAGTTATGATATATCTATGCTCTTGTTTCCTCATTATTTCAAATTTGAAGGTCAGTTTGCACACATTTTGTGAAGAAGACAAAGTGCGCATTGTTGGCATTCTTAAAACTGACTTTATTTTTCTAAATCTTTAAATATCTCTCCGACTATTATCTTTATTGATGTAAACTACTGTATTTAAAAGGTGTGCTTTTTTTCTACAGCATGTTTCAAGCTGAGACTGCTGTTTTCATTGAGAGGTCACATACACAATGTTGCAGGCGTAAGTGGTGAGTGACAGGGCCTAAGACTCTATGGATGTGATTGGCTGAGCAATAACAGTCCTGGTAAGAGGAGCTGATGCGAGGCTGTGATGGAGATGAAGGAGCAAGCGAGCGAAAGTGAGAGACCCGGCGACGGGCGCTCGGAGTAGGCAGAAGAGACAGGCACTAGGTGCTCTGAGAGAGACTTGAAGGGTTAAACTGTTCAACTGTGCCCAGTGCACTCCGGTGGACTCCTTCAAATACGAAACACTTAGTTTTGGACCCAGAACAGCACAATTTCACAACATAAAGTGGATCCAAACAGAAGGCAACATTTACAGTAATATTCCCAGTGAGGCGGCAGATTGCTAGCATGACTTCGGTAGGCTGAATGAAATAAAACTGGAGATGAATGACTGGCTTGCATGAATCTGGAGGCTAAAGTACATGCACGTCAGCTCTTGGGTGTTCTGAAATGAGGTGAATTTCTGGAAAAACTACATTAATATAGATGTTTCAGGATCTACTTCCGTTTCTACCTAACTGACAAGGGGATTAATAATTGCGACAGATGCGAAGGAAAACTTACGGTATACATTATATCATTACATCTGGATGTGTTTTGCATACATGGTAAAGAATTTTTCTTTCTTTTTTTCAATGTAACTAGTTTTAAGGGCAGATCTGTTGTTTTCTCTGTTGGCTGAACTTCTTTAAAGCCCTTCTATGCTTGTTACTTGAAAACCAAAAGCCCTTGGAGTTTATATTCATCAGTATGATATTGATAACATTAACTAAGCAACTAAATCACAGTATACATTTATATTTTGTAGTTAAGTTCAGTATAGCATTAATGTAGACAGAATGAACAGTATATATTTTCAAAGAAGTATTGTATGCATGTTCATAAGCATAGCTTTTGTTGTTGTTTTGTTATTGTGTATAGACTTGAACCTGAAAATCCCTCCAGCCCATTTAGAGGCTTGTCTATTCATGATATGTGAATGGTCCAAGTACTCAGGGCAGTTCCTTTTGATTTCATAACATTCTGATTTTTATAAACTCTTGATGCACAGCTTTTGGTAAATGTATGAACAATATTTTCTCCAAAAACATCTGAACTATTGAAAATTAAGAAATCTACATTTGGCAGCCAACTGCTTTTCTTTCGCTAAATGATGGAAAAAAAACCTCTACGGTATAATAATGACCACAATATCCATATTAATAAGCAAAAGGGCCTCCAGTAAACTTCTTATCAAGGATATATCATTGTAAATCACAGAAAATTGTAAATCATTAAAATAGCAATGAAAACAATGTAATACCAATAAACTTTGCTTGGCTAAAAGATCATATTTAATAACAAGCATTTTAACCCTGTTATAAAAGTTTATGCAGGGGTTTTTGCAATGGAAATAATGGGAGTAAACATTAAAAAAAATAAAAAATAACAGAACTGTGTGGATGGCATGCAGAACCCAGCCAAGTAGATTGAGGGCAGCGTGTAGGTGGCATGAGTGGGGATACATTTGGCAGCCAACTGCTTTTCTTTCGCTAAATGATGGAAAAAAAACCTCTACGGTATAATAATGACCACAATATCCATATTAATAAGCAAAAGGGCCTCCAGTAAACTTCTTATCAAGGATATATCATTGTAAATCACAGAAAATTGTAAATCATTAAAATAGCAATGAAAACAATGTAATACCAATAAACTTTGCTTGGCTAAAAGATCATATTTAATAACAAGCATTTTAACCCTGTTATAAAAGTTTATGCAGGGGTTTTTGCAATGGAAATAATGGGAGTAAACATTAAAAAAATAAAAAATAACAGAACTGTGTGGATGGCATGCAGAACCCAGCCAAGTAGATTGAGGGCAGCGTGTAGGTGGCATGAGTGGGGGTGATAAGCATGAGACAGTGGCACTAGTTGTGGGCTCAATTTCCGACCCGGGAGAGAAACCAACAATGTATACAATCTTGTGAGTGTGAGGCAGCACTCACCAGCAATGGGCTACTGAGCTGTGCATAAGGCGAGTATCAGGACAGCCTTTCGGTTTGTCTGTCAGAAGTGTTACAATCCTCCCCCTCAGAGGGCTTCACAGTTTTGCTGGGCTACCACTTCAGGAACTCCAGTCGCAGAACAAATGACTTTGAGGAGAGGACTAGCATTCTACTCGAGTAGCCCTTAGGGGGAGGGACGTGTGAGTCAGGTGAAACGACAGAAACAGTGACTGAAAAATGAGGATTAAAAGGAAGCACCAATGATCTAACAATTACCATCTATATTTATATATAATGTTATAGAAAGAGGGTTATAGCCCTGCAGGCCTCGAGTGAATTCTTCTTCCTGCTGGGGTCCAGCTCAAGTCTGTGGTTGTAACGTCTTGGCCGTGGCACTTCCTCTGTGCTTAAACTCTCTCAGACTGGAGTGGTCCTCCTGTTGGCTGCATCTTTGAAGTCCTTAGCGTTGGAGTTGTGAGCCTGCAAAAACTCCCTCTCGGAGTTGAGCAAGGCACCCATTGCCGCCTTGGAGGGATCCCTGGACAGGGTGTACATGGAGATGTCTGCCGCAGCGGGGCCCGTGTACCCGCTCTTGCCCATGGGTGAAGCGTCACGCGAGGCAGGCTCGCTGGAGCGGCAGCTGGAGCGCCGGCGGAATCGGTAGCGGTAGCTGGGGATGCGACTGAAGGCCGACTTCTTGATCAGCTCGGTGCGGGACTTGGTGCGCAGCTTCCGGTGTTTCTCGATGAACATGTGCACGGCAAGCACGCCCACCATCTCGGCCATTATGAAGGACAGTGCGCCGAAGTAGAAGGACCAGCCGTATGAGTAGCTCTTCTTTGAATCGCTCTGGCCAGGGTCACCCGAATTGGCAGATATGTACACGATAATACCGATGATGTTACTTAGGCCTGCGTGAGGAGTAACAGCAGAGGAGAGGGCAAGAGAGAAAAGAGAGAGAGAAAGTTACGGCTCAGCACGCAGCTGTGGCTCATCATTCCGTATCATTACACAAGAATGCATCACTTAGCAGCCATGCGGAACACAGAAAAAAAGAACAATTGAAACATTTTAATTAGCTTTTTATCATCGCCATCATATTGAAGGGTAAATAATTAGCAGTTTGCCGTCGAATATTTAGATCATAACCAATAGGACGAGGCAATTCCAAGGGCATTGTTGTGTACAAAGCAACGCTCTGTCATCGGCAGCGCGTTCGCTGCAATCATAAGGACTGATTCATCACAATTCAATTGTAGCGGAGGGAGTTAGGCTCATTTGTGTGCTCATGAGGTCCTAATGGGGCTCCACTGTGTCATGCCTAAAATGGTCTTTATGTAGAAATATTTGTAATATGATGTCCTCTCATACTTTATTTCTTAAATATACATCTATAATTCTGTGATTGTCTATTTACTTTATGCATACGCATGAATATATATGCTATACTTTGCTGTGTCGAAACCAAAATCAGCCTAGACATTATACTCCTTTTATGTTCCACAGAAAAAAAATGCCATGTTGGTGAATAGATGATGACATTTTTGGTGAACTATGCCTTTTAGATTTACTGATACAATGACTTTTATGGTACACATACGTTTTTTGGATTTATGGTGTAAATCAGTCTGTCTCGTCAGAGGTATTTGGTCTAATAACCCGGCATTGGAACACTTCATCCCGAGCGAGCCATCTGATGTTGCTCTGCAGAAAGAATGTGTCCTTGAAGCGAGAAAGTTCAGTAAGAATATCTTTTTTTTAAACATCTTCATTATCACTTTTGGTCAATTTAATTCTTACTGACCCCAAACTTTTGAATAAAAGTGTAGAGTCTGCTCCACTGTGTCATGCCTAAAATGGTCTTTATGTAGAAATATTTGTAATATGATGTCCTCTCATACTTTATTTCTTAAATATACATCTATAATTCTGTGATTGTCTATTTACTTTATGTATACGCATGAACATATATGCTATACTTTGCTGTGTCGAAACCAAAATCAGCCTAGACATTATACTCCTTTTATGTTCCACAGAAAAAAAATGCCATGTTGGTGAATAGATGATGACATTTTTGGTGAACTATGCCTTTTAGATTTACTGATACAATGACTTTTATGGGACACATACGTTTTTTGGATTTATGGTGTAAATCAGTCTGTCTCGTCAGAGGTATTTGGTCTAATAACCCGGCATTGGAACACTTCATCCCGAGCGAGCCATCTGATGGTGCTCTGCAGAAAGAATGTCTCCTTGAAGCACTGTGTTTAGTTAAGTCTTCACAGATTTGAGCACTGCAACAGACAGCATCTGTCGCAAATGCTTCGTACTTCCTTCCAATTATTTGCGGACAGTTCTGGATCAGAAAACGCAGCACACACGGGGCTTCTCAGACTGGCTGAACTCCTCGTTCCTTCACTCTGCCTCAGATCAAGCTTGATCAGCCTCTTCAGAAATAGGATAAAAGCTAAAGGAGGGGCATCTGAGAGTGTCAGGATCAATGTCAATAGCCTAGTTGACTGCCCTTATCAGTACACTATTGCTATGCACACCGCAGCGCTGCAGCATTTGCCCGTCTGAGCGCCTCTCCTCTAAGAAATAAATATTTTGGGACAAGAGGGGCAATCATGTCTACAGATGAAATAACCAGTGAATGTGATAGGAAAATATGACCGTTTCGCTTTTTCTGAAATGTAGCATTGCTACATTGTTTACATTATCCTTTACCCCAGTGCATTTAAAAACTGACAGTGATGTTTATATATACAACAAAACACTGATAGCTATGTAAACCAATAATAATATAAAACAATGCAAATCACTGAACAATCATGCAAGAACATCACGTTTACATGCACTTTCTTTGTCCAGTCTTGAATAAAGAACTGTTGCACAGTCATGCAAAATGTTGTGGGTCAGAACTGAATTTAGAATGCCTTTAAAAGTACATTTTAATTCCTTCATTTAAAATGAGGTTGCAAACAGTAAGTAGAATAGAAATGGAATGATATTCAATGAAAATCAATTTATTATATATTTGATTTTTCAGTATGAATTGCTGATTAAAAAATCTGTCTTTATATAAATATGTAGAATTTATATATTTCATAAATATATTTTCATTATATTTCATAAATTAATACATTTATTTTGGAGGTACAGTTCATTTGTAAGGATGCTCTAATTTATACCAAAACATATTTATTTCTATGATATCTGAAATTCATATTTTTTTTTGACAATTTTAATGGATAAATGTAAAAAATTTATTCTTCTGTTAATACCATGGAGTGAATAGTTATAACGAGTCAAAATGAATAGGAAAGGTATCCACCGTAAAACAAATAAATATGCGGATGATCTGCTGTGACGAGCTCTAATGGGGGTGAAATGATAGAATAAGTCAAAATGAATGACAAAATTATTTGTTTTATTGCAGAACTACTAAAATGTCACCTTGTGACTGTACTGAATATCTTTGAATTGCAATTCATTAATTCATTAAAGTAACGAGCACAAACCTTTGCTTTAACCATTTATGAAATCTCTGATGACTTTAAATATCATTTGATCATTAAGCAGATTAACACATTCATTGACGATCAGTTGGTAAGTTGTTTGTGAAGAAAACTGCACCATGGCTTCATTGTCTTTCTCTAACAAATGTCACTCTCCTTCCCTCCCCTTCATTTCTCTCTCTCCTCAGTGGATCAGCAGTCTCCCATGGCACACCTCATTAATATATTCATGCCCAGGGGAAGACAAAATACTCCTCCATCATCCAATTTTCCTGCCATCCTTGAAAAATGGATCAGTGGCCGAGCCATGCTTAATTACAGCTGGAAATGGGAGATATTTATTGAGGAGGATTGTACAGAGCATTAGCATGCAACAAAAAGGATGACATCTGCGTCCTTGATGGGTCCATCGTCTCGCTGACAGGTAAGATCTACATAGGGTAAGACCTCCGTGGGACGACTGAAACATTTATTTGTGCTTGGCTGAGACTTTTCAGTTTGAAAACTGGACGGATGGGCCTCTCTGGTTAACAAGTCGAGGTTATCAGCCTCATGAATCCCCTGAAGTCTGTGCGGTGGGCATTTTGTAGACAAAGATGTGCAGGGCAGAATGTGAAATGCCTGTCTGAACTTGCATGCAGAGCATGTTAGGCCAGAGGACACGGCCCTCTGCTTCAAACGAATAACAGAGAAATTAGAACAATGCTCATAGGGAAAAACAGCCATCTCAAGGGCAACTAAAGTACGCCATGAGAGAGACAGATAAAGATCAAGTGAATCAAAGGCAGAGAAAAAAACAGAGAAGGGAAAAGCTTTTCAACGGCATTTCCCTTCAAAATCAGCTCTTTTTTTGCTCAGAAATGTATATTTGTAGTGCTCATGAATGTATTTCATTGCATTGTTCTGAATGGCATGCCTATTAGCACTATGAACAGGGCAGCAAATGGAGCTGTAAAGCAGTGGACTTTCTTGCCCTTATAGTCTGGGTAGGATGTCTGTATCTGTGGCTTCTCGATTGCACAAACGGTCGACATGCTGACACCGATCATGTTAGACTCACCCCCAGTGAAACTTCAGTCTGAGATGTCTAGTGTAAATAGTTATTGGCAGAAACCCTGCTTGCTGTGGTTTGTTGTTTACATGCAGTAAGATCTCACATCACATTAGTCTCTCCATAAAACTAACGTGTGGAAGGCTGCTCTTGGACTCTTTGTTAAAGGGATATTTCATCCAAAAATAAAAAATGACATTCTGTCATTCCAAACCCATATGCTTGTATTTTCCCCATAGAACACAATTAGACTCACCCCCAGTGAAACTTCAGTCTGAGATGTCTAGTGTAAATAGTTATTGGCAGAAACCCCGCTTGCTGTGGTTTGTTGTTTACATGCAGTAAGATCTCACATCACATTAGTCTCTCCATAAAACTAAAGTGTGGAAGGCTGCTCTTGGACTCTTTGTTAAAGGGATATTTCATCCAAAAATAAAAAATGACATTCTGTCATTCCAAACCCATATGCTTGTATTTTCCCCATAGAACACAGTCATTTTTTAAACAATTTTCACTCTTTACACCTTTCCATTCAACAACAGCGCATATCCACCAACTGAGAAAACACAAAAGTGCCTTAAAGTCTGTATAAAATATAAATTCCTATCTATTTTCTAAATGCAAGATTCATCTGTGTATATTTTTCTTTTTGACATTTTGATTTTTAATTAAAATCACATAACTCAAACATCCCAAATGATCTCAGATCCCCCTGAACAGACCCAAAAACAAACCTCAGGAGGTGGTCTGAGTACAGTTCATTTTGGGTCCTTTCATGGTTCCATTGCACCCTCTTTGAACACCAAAAGCACTGAGGTTACTTGCAGATTGTTCACTTTTTGGTTTACTTTAACTAAACTGGGTTTGGTTCATTTAAAGGGATAGTTCACCCCAAAAATGAGAATTCTGTCATTAATTACTCACCCTCATGTCGTTCCAAACCTGTAAGATCTTCGTTCATCTTCAGAGCATATATTAAGATATTTTTGATGAAATCCGAGAGCTTTCTAACCCTCCATAGACAGCAACACAACTGACACATTCAAGGCACAGAAAGGTAGCAAGAACACTGTTAAAATAGTCCATGTGACATCAGTGGTTCAACCTTAATTTTATGAAGCAACGAGAATACTATTTTTGAACAAAGAAAACAAAAAGAATTAATTTATTCAACATTTTTTTCTCTTCCAGTCAGTCTCTGCTGCCATTCACGAGAGTACCTCAACGTAGTCCCTACTACGTTTCTGGGCCTTGAACATGGTAGTTTCCTTGCTGTCAATGGAGGGACAGAAAGCTCTCGGATTTCATCAAAAATATCTTAATTTGTGTTCCGAAGATGAACGAAGGTCCTACAGGTTCGGAATGACATGAGGGTGAGTAATTAATGACAGAATTTTCATTTTGGGATGAACTGTCCCTTTAAAGTGTAATACCTGTATATGTGAAAACACCATTAATATGCATAAAACCCCAGCCATCCACCATCAGCTGCAAGCTTGCATCAATTTTTTGAGTGAAAGCCCACATCTCAATATCCCATTAACAATTGAAGAATAGAACTAAGTCACTGCCCTACCTTATTTATTTTTTTTGGATAATCCATTACACTCGGTTATACATCGTGATATGAAGGAAAAGTTACAAAATAATCTATAAAAGATAAACATCACTACATTCTACACTAACATTGGGGATTAACCCTTATACATTTTACATATCAGAAATAACATGTTTCCAACCCTGTTGAATGCATAACTCCTAGTATTTTCAGGTAAGGTTATCATTTACCCACACTTGACTTGTATACTCGCCAAAAGTGTATATAATTAAAAAAACATTATTATTAAATAAGTATTATGCAAATAACATTATAATTTATAATTGTACCTCTAAATGCCTATTACTGTAAAAGGTCTAATTCCTGATGTCCAGGGTGTATTTATGGGTCATTAGCAGTATTGTGAGCATTCCATCTCCACACATATTTATCTAAATTACACATGATTGATTTGGTTGCTTTTTGATAAATGGACATCACAGAGAAACCACCGCTACTTATTTCATTTTTGCCTTTTTTCCTCATATTTTTAATTGAACAGAGGGAAAATAAAATAAATTAATGTGGGTGGGCGAGTGGCGGAGGATGAATAGAAATCATGAAATTAAAACAAATACAAAGTTAAAAGACCAGTCCAGTTTGATACCGCACCATCACAGTAGTTTTCTCAGTGATGTTCATTCATGCAAAACGATTCTTAAAAATGTTCTACTTCTGTGTTCCACAGGACAAATAACAGTGTACAGGTTTGAAACAACATGAGGTTGAGTAAATAATAACAGAATGTTTTTGGTGAAGTATCCCTTTAACGTGTGACTGGTTTATAATCACAGGAATCTGGTAAATAATGTATTTGACACACAAGCAAAAACACATATGAGAGAACAAACACATTCCAAGAATATGTATGAATTTACACAGGGGAGCCAGTTAAAAAAGATGTCACTTAAATAGTACAACCAAACGGCCATGACAGTGTAAAGACTTGTGGGTAAGCATGATTTATCACTAAGCAAAACCATGACATGCTTGAATGCGTGCATCTACTTTGTTCAGCTTCAGTCACCAAGCAATTTCAAGACACGCTGCACCTAATCTATAAGATGGTAAAAAGTGTGGAGGTCATTGCAGAAACTGAAGAAACCCAGCAGGGCTAAACGAGAAAAATCCATCTGACCAATATGACCCTTTTCTATGCATATCATCAGTCTGGGTGATTGTGAGACGTTTGAGATGTGTGGGGGAGACCGTAGCAGTCGGGGATCTGTGACTGTGAGTGTGATGGACTTGTACAGAGTCCTTTTTCTGGGTTTGAGTTTTTAGTCCAGTATAAATACATGTTTCATTTGAGGTTTATATGAGAACAGCGTTTCATCTTACAGCATCAATATGCAACCAGTACTATAACATTACTGTATGCTTGCACTACCGCTCAAAAGTTAAGGGTCAGTAATATTTCTTGATGTTTAAAAGAAGCCTCATATGCTCTCATAAGCCTCATAAGGCTCTATTTATTTGATTAAAAAAACACAGAAAAATGGTGGTATTGTGAAATATTATTACAATTTAAAATAGCCATTTTCTACTTTAAAAAAATATTTTCAAATTCAAATTAATTTATTCCTGTGATGCAAAGCTGAATTATCAGCAACCATTATCCAGTCTTCAGTGTCACATGATCCTTCAGAAATCATTCTAATATGCTGATTTGCTGCTCAAGAAACATTTCTGATTATTATCAATGATGAAAACAGTTGTGCTGCTTAATATTTTTGTGGAAAGCATGACATTTTTGATAGGTGGTTGTTGTCCGAGTGGTTGTTGTTTGAGTCTATTGTTTGTAATTAGACAGATTCCACAATTTGGACCAATTCAGGCAATTTGTGGGCCACACTAGGTGGGTATTTTTGCACTGACAAAATAATCAGCCAATCATAGTGACATGGAGGCAATTTTACCATCCCCTGACCTTACCTTTACGTCACGCTATAGGTACTCAATAAGAACCAAAAGAAGCCAAAAGAGACACTGCCTCCCCCTTTGTCTGCTGGTATCACTGTTGGACGGTGCTATTGCATAAAAATGAGTGATGTACACAATATTTCAGCTCATATTTTGAAATAATTGTTTTTGCCTTTTCTATATTTGATTATTTTCTCATTCAATTTATTTTGAATAGGTGCCTTGCCTCCTCCAGAGAAAACGCCCCTGATGTGTGTTGTTTTGACAGACTTACGTAGTAAATACTCTGCTGCATCCTGCTCATAATCTGCATCCTCCGGAAAGTGGTCAATCTTCTTACAGACACCTCGAAATGTTCCTGCAGCCATGAAGAACAGAGAGAGAGGAGAGAGAGAGTAAAATATCATTAGTCTATTTTGTTGCGTTGGAGCGCATACAAATACACACACACACACACACACACACTACAGGAGTCCATTTTATGTGTAAATACAAAAGTAAACGTGTCTTGGTGTGTTTATTTTGCAGCATTTTCTTATGCATTTATCAGGTCAATGAGCACAGTCCTAGTAAGCTGCTGCTATGTGTATATGTGTGTGCGTATGTGCATGTATATGCATGCCGTCTTGTGCATTCACTGACAACCCCTGTTCACTCGGCTGTGCGCTCAAGATGACAAATGAACAAAAATAACGCTTCTGCCCTCGGGCGTAACATGTGACCGGCTAATGAAGAGGTTTATCGTACCAAATACATGCGCCCTATGTAGGGGGAAACCATTCTGACACATACTGTCACATTCTCTGCTGCATTAAAGGAGGAGTACACAGCTCAAATGCTCGGTTTGTGTTTGAAACATTTCCATTTTAAGCAATTCTCTGTAGCTAGTATCAGTGCACAGTACTGTTAAAACTGTTAAAATGGATGCATTCCAAGAAATAACTTGAAATTAAATCAACCTTTTGTTTTTGCCTTCAAATTCTTTTGATATGCTCCATGGACCAAATCAAAACCCATCTGACAGATATGATTGAAACATTAAAAATCCGTGTATCATTCATTATATTTCATAATTTCATAATCATAATTTTTGATTTATTATTGAAAGTAGAAAAATGTCACTACTCCTTTTTAGTTTTTTCCGTTTTTTTCCAAAAAACGAAAAACGAGAATTCAGCTTAAATTTTTGTTTTTCATTCAGGGGTAGAAAAATGAATAAACAGCTTGAATATTCAATTTCTACACGTGGGCGGGAATTAAACACCCCTTTCTGCTGATTGGTCAGCCGAAGATCAAACCGTGCCATCATGAGTATTTCTGCAGTATCACGCAGCAGAATAATAGTCCTCCACTGCTGCAGTTGTACGGATTCTTAACACATTTATTGCAACTACATTTAGCCTTTTTTCATCAAACAAACAGGCTAATGAATAGCTCAACACAACTCATCTAGAGTCTAGGCAGAGTCTAGAAAGGGCTTTCTTCTGTGTAGATATAAATTCTATTCTTTGCATCAGCTGGGCATGGCAGGGTATGATATGACAGCTGTCTTAGCCTACCCTGCTCACCCAGTAAGTCTGTTTAAGTAATTAATTAATTAATTAATTTGTTTCAAAATAAATATTTTAAACACTAAGACAAAAAGGAAGGAATAATAAATTGGCTTGGGTATATATAGGCCTATAATGTTTACGCAAGAACTGACAACCAGAGAACAACAAATATTAGCCTACTGTTAGTTATATAATGTAGTCTTGTGTTTTATTAAAATGTATTATAATTTATATCTCAAAAGGATATGCACTTGTGTGCAGCGTGAGCCGCTGCGCACTCGCACTGCAATGCAAGAGTGTCATAAAATATAATAACTTGCCATTTCGGTTGGTTTCTCACCAAACCCTCAGTATAGGCCTACCTTCAGAATGCTTGGAATATACGCCACGAGATGCATAGGATTATTTTACGACAGATATGCATCAGATACAAAAAAAATAAAAATAAAGTCACCATTCTCTGCCATTAAATTGGCAAGTGGGAGCAGGACATTTTTGTGTTATTAAGTAATAAGCCTTTAGAACAACATTAAGGTGAGTAGTGACTCTAGTTCACACAGTTCCAATAAATTGCGATGGGTTAAATAAACTCAATAAGCAGACAGACATGACTACAGTCAAGCACAGAAGTGCACAGGAAATAAGCAGCAGTCATATTTAAAGCAGTTTAAATTAATATTGAGTACTGCTTGATGTTCACTTGGATTTTTTTCTCCCATCGAGGGGAAATAACTTAATACTCTGTCATTTATAGTTGTATGGTAAAATGTATTTTTATTTGTGTAACGTTTCGTTCAAAATAACTACAAAATGTCATGCCTTTGAAAAATAAAGAGAACAACAGAATGCGCTGCTTTAGCGCGTCTCGGTCTCCTTGAGCATCTTTCTGGCGCATGCCACAAACATCAACCACAGGGAATACTTGTCTTTTAAAAGGCTTCATTTAGATGATTTTACATTAAATGCATCATATAAGCCACTTTGGAATAAATCACAGTAGGCCTATGTATCTAGGGCTGGGTATCGTTCAAAGATTTTCGATATCGATACCGATACCTTGACTTCGATACCGGTTCCTGAACGATACTTTTTTCGATACCAATTTTATGAAATCCATTTGAACAAGATTACATTATCTAAAAAAAAAAACTTTGCTTTTATTTTTCAGCTTGTTGATGTTTATACAGACTCAAAGCCACTGCACAAAGGAACAAAATGTAACAAACAAAAAATCAGTGCAAATAGTTTTAATAAAGCTTAAATAGTCTTCAGTTTACACATCTGTTAGCTACATTTACACTAGTGCGTGTGACAGAATCACCTAGCTCAGACAGAATCGTAATTTTTATTAATTTTCTACTGATTTACTGATGAGCATTAGCAGTTTCTAGCGCTGTCTGCCTGTGCTCTCTCTTCCATGATCGCTGCTCTGACTCAGAGGTAATAACATATTTAATTTCATCAACAATACATGGCCAACACACACACGGCAATCTGAAGTTATTACAAAAACTTGATGGTGGTTTAAAGTGAGTTTTGAGTAAAAGCGGAATATAAATCTTATTTATTGTCTTATGCAGGGGTTAAATTGAGATTTGTTATGTGTGTGTTTTGTTTTTTGTGCAAATTATTTGTTCTATTCCCACTAGTCTCATTAATACTTTCATTTCAAATTCTTACATTTGATCTATAAATTCAATTGACACTGAAAAATACAACTGCATTAAATAATTATTATGAGATTATTTTAAATATTTTTTAATATACAAACAAGAAATTATGGTGGAAATTATACTTTTCAACTAAATTGAAACGCCAGTAGGTGGCAGTAGTGAGCGTTTAATGAGTGAGTCATCAAGTCGTTCATTCAATCGATTCGTTCAAACGGCAGATTCATCAGATGTTTATGCATGGGCTAATGAAACTTTGACTCAACCGATTCGTTCAAAACACGGAATCAATCAGCAATGAATCGGCTGGTTGCTGTGAGATGCGCTGTTTCTGCCTAAAATGTAAGTGACCTAATATTATTGTATTTACTTATTGAACTGTTTATAGAATTATTAAACAGTCGTAATGGTGAAAACGTTGTGTGATGTTGCCTAACTAACTGTATTTTAAATATAAAAACTTTCCATTTTGCATTTTTACCTCAGGATGCTGAGTTTCTTAGTGTTGTGCGTTTTGATTTCTCCTGGAGAGGCTGTGAGCCTCGCCTCAGCAGCGCAACCTTATACCGTCAATAGATGCATTATATACATTAGATATCCACTATTCGCCACTTACTCTAAATGTAATAACATCAGAATAATATTGCGTTTTGGTGTTTACATAGTTATTTTTGGTTACTGATGTTTTAATCATGTTACTTGTCTAGCGTTAATGAGTTAATGTCAAGCCCTGGAGTCTATAAGTGCCGAGGCTCAGCCCCAGACGGCCCCCGGCCCAATTTAAACCCTGGTCTTATGTAGCATGATGCTATAGTGTGCATGAATGGTCACATAACACGCGCTTTCGGTCTGTCATTTGTCGGAGATAGTGGAAAGCCGGCTTGAAACGCAGTGGAAACGCCAGTAAGACGAGGATCGTTTTCATTTTAAAACAAAAGCGCACCAGTGTAAATGTAGCTTTACATCTATGGGGGCTGGGACGCATTCACACTAAATACTCACGTGTGAGCCACATTTCTGAGTGTCACAGTCGCGGACCGACTGTGCAGACCTATCGGTGTATTAGGCTGTAGTAAGATACCACGAGCAGACTGCTCCGTACGTTTTCGCATCGCTCTCGCGAATGTCAAACACTGATCGATCTGCGCCTTACTGACGCTGATGAGATTAACCCCTTAGGTATCGAAATTTGGTACCGAACGACGAGACGTTTTTCGATACTCGATAGTATCGAGGCAATTCGGTCGGTGCCTAAAAAGTATCGAACTCGATACCCAGCCCTATATGTATCATGATAAAAAAAGCGACTTTACAGTCTGGAAATACTTTAGGCATTAGCAAAAATTTTATTCTCGGACCCCCTATCACTTTAAGAACCGCTGGTCTACACAGAAGAAAGACCTGTCTAGACTCTGCCCCGGTACGAGTTGTGTCGAGCTATTCATTAGTCTGTTTGATGAGAAAAATATGAAATTGATAAAATGGGTTATTAATCCGTACAACTGCAGCAGTGGAGGACTATTATTCTGCTGCATGATACTGCAGAAGAACTGATGATGGCACAGTTTGATCTTCGGCTGACCAATCAGCAGAAAGGGGCGTTTAATTCCCGCCCACGTGTAGAAATCGAATATTCAAGCTGTTTATTAATTTTTCCACCCATGAACGAAAAACGAAAATTTAAGCTGAATTCTCGTTTTTCGTTTTTTGGAAAAAAACAAAAAAACTGAAAAAGAGCCGTTTTCTCATTTTTCTACTTTCAGTATTAAATAAAAAAACTAATGATCGAATGATACACGGATTATTAAACCTCTGTTTTATCATATATTTATTTATATTCTCAAATATGTGACTGGCATCCATTCAGGCTCAGTTTGATCCTAGCAAAACACTGTGGGAAAATATAATAAGATACATTATAAATTAATAAAATCAAACTTAAATTGGAAATACATCAAATGGCATGACAAAACAAATTAGACAGACAGACAGACAGACAGAGACAGAGATAGATAGATAGATAGATGATAGACAGACGGACGGACGGATAGATAGATAGATAGATAGATAGATAGATAGATAGATAGATAGATAGAATTACAATACAATCTTACAATGCAATTACAAAAGAGGACAGAATGACTTTTCAACCGGATCAACCAAATGTTAGGCATCAACCAGCATTTTGAATAAGAACTCTGAATTAATACTGAACAAACGGCACCTAATGAGGCCACATAGACCAGCTTATGGTTTTCATGGGTCTGTGTTTGTTTCTGTGAAATGCTTTTAGCCATTTTGTTTAAGAAAGAGACAGAACAGGTTTCTGTGGTGGATGGTGAGGGCTTTCGATGATTCAGAGTGAATCAGGGCACTTGGGCTTCTTCAGAAATCCCCTCTGGCTCAACCCCGCAGCCTTCTCCCACCATCACTGTCTACAGGTGACCTGGCAAACTGGCCACTCAAAGCCATTCAGCTCTATTCACTCCCTCAAACACACACACACACACAGGCACACAAACATTGCCTGCTCATAACACAGAGATGGAGGGAGATCAGAAAACGAGTAGGCGATGAAGACTCGGAGAGAGGGACGGTTATTGTCATGGTGACTATGACTGCTGTGACGTATTTATGCTTTGAGTGGGAAGGGCTTTAATGTGATGTGAGTCCTCGGATATAAAACAATGTGAATTTTGATGAGATCGAAAAATTGCGCTATAAAACACCCCATGCATCAATGACTTCACCTAAAGGTTGCAACGTACAATGATAAACAATTACGAAGTGTACCATTGTGGGTTTTTGGCACTTTATGAACACATCCTGTAACAAAGCACCACATTTGCAGGTAGGGTTGGGTGGTTTAATATTATATCACAAAATCAGTCATTTTAACAGTAATGGTAACAATATGTATTACTATTATTATATATATATATATTTTCCTACAAATTCATTAATACAATATTATGTTATATAACTGAATAATAATGTAATATAATTAAATATATTAAATAACAATCTACTATATAAAACAAACTTAAAATAGAAAAAACAGTAGTAAATCTGAAAAAAATAATAATAATTTCCAGAAATCGCAAAGTCATATTTCAAGCCAAAATTAAAAATGAAAATTAACTACATTTTGAATAATAAAAAATGTATCATTTAACATTAACATAAAAATACCTTTTTAGAACTATTAAGATTTGTGATTTTGCTAAACATTTTTAGCAAACTAAGCATGTCCCAAATTCTCAGTGTGCAATCAATCAATCAATCAATGTAATGACTTTTTGGGAGGAAAATGCTTTAAATGTCAATAAAATATTAACATAATCCATACATAACCCTAACAGAACAGATAACATAATAAAACATAACCCTAACAGAACAGATAGCCTTCTAAATTTTCACAATAATAATAAAAAAATATTTATAAATGAATAAATATTTATACTTTTGGGTACAAATTTGTCCTTATCATTTGTTATCATATTTCAATAAATCACCTGTCCACTGCCCATGTCCACACTTATCTGTCTAGTGTAGTGTGAAGTACAACCAGGCCTCTCCATCCTCCAATGAGCTGCGATGGATTACAGCGGCGCTAAAAGCATCATAAGACCCAGCAGCTGCTTTTACCAACAATCACTCAGATTTAGAGCCCGGCTCTTTGTCTCCATTTACATAACACACACCTGCAGAATGACTGCGTGTTTGTCACAAATTCAGTCGCCGACCTGTCAGAGAGCTTCACCGGAGGATGGGTGAATGCATTAGCGAGGAAGTATTTCATTAGCTTTTATCTCTGTGTTTACTATCATTACAAACAGCCTGTGAATAAATAAAAAGAACACTGATGCTATTAGCTGAAAGGGTCCCCTGGAAAAACGCCTGCAAGGAATACATTGCATTGGAATTAAAAGTCCTAATTTGGTTTCTATGCTGACAATGCAATGATTCAGAATAATCTGATTAGAAAACTTAAACGCTGTTTCCGTAAATTCACACACACACACAAAAAAGTGAAACCTTTTTGTTGTTTTTTCGGTGTTGTTGTCTGCAGGTGGACAGATTTGTCTTCATCACACTTTGAGGTCTCATTGACCCTTTTGTCTCAGGACCCTCTTAAAACAATTAGTCACATCTGAGTCTGTTTCACACTTTAAGATAATGGAGTGCTCGTGCTCAGATATCAATAGAGACGTTGAGAGAGAGACAGAGAAGTGGGAAAGCAAGTAGTTTACAGTCAATATTGAGGTAAAATCACCAGAGACATGTTTTCAATTAAAGGCTACCTTTGTGTGAATTAGAAAACAACTCATCCGGTTGTGTTGATTCGAGCCTCTGGGTCTCCGCATTGGAGAGAAGGTGAACAGAGCGGTGAGTGGCGAGTCCCGCGCCGCACAGACACACCTCCGGTCTGAATAATTCAACAGAGATCTCCTCAAAGGTGACAGCTTTGTTGGAGGAGACCAGAAAGATTAAGAACTGATGGAGACATTTTCCACTCTGTCCTCCCTTCATCCCCTCCTCCTCTTGGATTGTGTAGCCAGCGCAGCTCTCTCGCCTACTCAGCGCATTGCTAACAGATAAAGCGACACTTTTATAAAAGGAAAAGGAGAAAAGGGGATGAATAGGGGCTTTTGTGTTGCTCTGAGCTTCGGCATCGTCTCTCTCCTCTCTCGGTCCTGTGTGGCCGGCGGTGGGTGAAGAGCTCTGCCGCTGGAGCTCCTCTGATAGCACACAGGCTGCCTGCCTCGCTCTGATTGACACATGGTTAGTCACACTTCAGAGAAATACATGCTCAGCTTAATTTGCCCATGCATTCACTCTCAGCTTAAAGGGAACTTACAGTCAAAGTGTAAAGACTTCATTTGTGCTGAACTGAGCGACGGAGCAGAAGTCAGCATTTCCATAAAATTTCCTGTCAAGGAAGATTTCACCCTGTTTCTGGAATATGATGGCCAAATCCATTGACGATGTAGGCAGTCTCAAAGCCTTTCTTTTTAGTGTGTTGTACACGTGAAGAATATTGTAATTTTATTATACATCATTATAGCTGTGCTCCAAAATCTAGTGAGCTACCTACTGTATCTAGTGTTTCAAGGCATTATAGAGCACTACGGAGCAATTCACACAGAACATGCTTTTGTATTCCACTAAGCTGCTTTTCTATTGTTTTTCTATATAAACATGCTAGAGAGAAGTGTTTGACCACTACACTTGTGTCTTATGTTCAAAAAATTTGAATATTCACGACTATGAACAAGACTATTACTGATTCATTTTTCTGTCGGAAGTGGAGGACTTTCATTTTGACTCACAGATAATGCCCGTGTCTGAGCACAGACACACTGGAGCGCCCATTCTCCATATTTATTAGTTTATAGTCTTTGTTTAACATCGCTGCCAAATAAATGTGACAGAACTGTTAAACAATGAAAGTAAATGGTATATGAAAAAGTATTACAGAGTTTGCCTTTTTATTGATAGCAGAAAGACAGGCAAACGCTATCATACTCTCTCTTATACCGTATGCATACAGCAAATAAGAATTTATATAATTTGAACAAGTATTTGAATATCTAATAAACACTTAATTCCACAAATCTTGTACACCTTGGTAAATCCAGGTCCTGGATCTTATAAGTGTGCACTGGTAGCCTGCATAAAATATTCCTCATACTGATTCATTGTCAAATTATTCATCTTTAATTTTGTAAATATTACGGGAAATAAACAAATTGTAAATGCAGTAAATGCATCTTTAAAGTGGACATAACACACACAGTTTCTGCCAATCTCATGTGAATCTTTTGAGTACCTATAGAGTAGTATTGCATCCATCATATCTCTGAAGAGTCTTTAGTTTTATCAGATTTATAAAAGACGGTAACAGCTTTAGCTTCTCTCAGAAAACAGTCGAGCACCTGGAGGCGTGCTGTGGGCAGAGCTAAAGAGTCACAAGCATGTGACGCTTTTGCGTAGTGATCGTCTGCAAGCTGTGACATCGATATAAATAAAACAGGAACAAAAACTTGACTTAAATTAACTATGGTTAAAAACCAAATCCAGTCATATATATTTGAACCAGAATCAGATCTGGATTTCTACTTGCATAACCTTAATGAAGTACATTGATGGACAAGCTCTTGCTCTCGCTCTGGTTGATGTGTGTGCACACTCTTCCTACAGAAGTGCCCACTAACGATTACCGGTTTGACGATAAATCATGATAAAGTTCCCCACGGTTAGTATTACCGTTTCATCTTTTAATCATCATTAAAACCGTATTAGATTACCGCGATTTGAACAACTCGCGATAAATTAATACTGTCCAGAATAAAGCACAGTTTTAAGTAACAGTCTCACGTGTGCACAGCACGCAAAGTAGTTTAGTTTTGAGTGAAAACAGGGCGGAAAAGCTGGGAGGTTTTAAAAGAATTATACAAATGAATACATGAATGAATTAATTATATGAATGTACCTCTGAAGGTTCTGACTGTCTTCAGAAACGATTTGATGGCATTTTGTTTTCATCTTTGCTCCATGTAATACCTGAAGGAAGTGTTCTTAATTGCAAAACTGCTTTGGCCACAGAGGTTACGGGAAACGGCTGTAATTCAGGTTTCTATAAGCGCCACCTGCTGTCAGCGAGTGGATTTACAGAGACTTATATTTACATTTCAGTCTGTGTGCAGTTTCTGTCTGGCCAAAAACGCACCGAATTTGCATGCCCTGCTGTAAATTTTGACCGGTTGATGAAAAACAAGCTTATGTGGATTCTACACATTTAAACATTTCAGATAAGTTGTCTAGAATTATTTATGGAGCAGATAAAATACATATAATCATTTAATAATCAATTATCATTTTGACTTATATCTTTTCTTTATTTAAAGGCTGAAATGTGAGGTTTACCTTTTTATGAAACTTTTTCAAAGCTTTATTTGAACATTTACATTAGATATTTCAACATGCTATTAAACTGTTGTCAGTCAAGTTGTCATTTAAAATCCGAACATCATTGATAATGTTATTGTTTTAGTGATTATGCAAACAAAAAGTCATTTTATTTGTTGCTTGTTGATTTTTAAATATAAAACTTGGTCAAGTGATTTATGTGTTGGTATTTTTGAACATCTACAGCACATTTTAACAATACCGTAATAATACTGATAACTGTGATAATTTTGGTCACTATAATCATAAGAAATTTTCATACCGTTACATCCCTAGTGCCCACACAAGGAATCCCGCCCTTTATGATGTCATGCAGGGCCATACTCGAAAAAAAACTTTCAGAAACTTATAGAACCTTTGTCATACGTCCAACTCATTTTTTGAGACTTTCATGATTTGCATGAGAATCTAACTCTTTATCAGTGTAAATAAGTCAGAATGCATGAAATAGCATTAGACGTCCCCTTTAAATGAAACAGTCTAATACCCGCTATATATCGGTAATTGGCCATCCTGCTCTCTAATATAAATATATATGACATCAGCCATTAAAAAAATGCATATCAGTATTTTTTCTGTACACTCGCTGTGGATCGAATATAAACTTCCATACTATACAGTAAGCGAAAAACAGCATCTGTAAAGAGTAGTATGACCAAATTCATAGTATTCTAAAAACAGAAGTACCCGGATAGAGTGCTCACTCGATGGCCACAGGAGAGGATTTGTGAATGGCAATGAAGCAAGTTCACGTGACAGTAACAACATAGTGGAAGTAGTATTTCATTCACACTCCCCATATTCATACCATATAGATCTTTTTAAGTAAGTTTCAAACCATATAGTACCAACTGGACCTACGGGACACATTGCATTTTTTATTGCATCACATTCAGTACACATTACCAAAATTAACTTCACAAATTCATCAAATTAATTTGCCATGGTTCTGAAGATTCATCAGCAGGGGCATTGCATCATGATTTTTTTTCACACGACTGTGTAAAAAAAATGATTGTGCGTTATGCAGAGTTGTTCCAAATAAGTCGCTTCACATTTTGTTTAGGATGCTACCTTTACCAAAATTAACTTCACAAATTCATCAAATTAATTTGCCATGGTTCTGAAGATTCATCAGCAGGGGCATTGCATCATGATTTTTTTTCACACGACTGTGTAAAAAAATTGATTGTGCGTTATGCAGAGTTGTTCCAAATAAGTCGCTTCACATTTTGTTTAGGATGCTACCTTCAAAGGCAGCTATCTATGCAGGCTTTAAAAAGCAAGGCAGCTCACTAGGTTTTGGAAAGAAGCTTAAAACACATTTCCGTAGCCACAATGAAATTGAGCTAGCAATGGCTCCTGCCAGTCAGAGTGTGACAGTAATCACTGCTCCGGCGACAACACTGCACCGTTCTGCTGCTTTTAATGACCTGTGTGTGTTTAATTTTGCAGGTAGAGTCTGAAAATGAAGGCCCAGCTTGCAGAGAGACTGATTGGCCTAATGGTTTTGACACGGTGAGTCATCCACATTTATTACGCATGGTTTTAATGATCCTCCACAGGGCACGATATCTTTGCACAATAATATTCCTACCAACATGAGAGGCTCACTTACCAGCCCGCTAATTCAACTAAACATAACAAGGCAAGGAACGCTTTATTCCAGCTCTGCGATAAGCGGAGACATGGAGCGTCCATGTTAAATCATGTTTCTGGAGAATGGGGTAATAAATGTGCAATGTGGCCTGTCCAAGACAACTGGGACGGGGCTGAAAGACTTCAAATTTAACAAGAGGCAATCTTCTTCCACTTGTGGCGTCGCATGCCCCCTCCTCTCTCCCGCTCACTCAGATGCCGTTAGCTGCTTATTACTGTTGTCTCAGCAGGGCCCAATAACTATTCTTGTTTGTTTAAGTCGGCTACTTCTGCTTTGGTCTTTTCCATTAAATGGAGTCTTTTCAAACGACAGCACACTTCAGAAGATGGGTAGAGGGGTTGTGCAGCAGCTGATACAGGCGGCCACTTCCTCAAGAACCGCAGGGGCTCTTGAATGTCTCTCAGGGGCTGAATAGTCTAAGCAATCCTGAGGGGTTCAGGTTTACATCACTCCAGGACAATATCTCTTCTTTTCCATCCAGAAGTGTCATGCCCATTCAAACTGAGTGCCCCCTCAGAAGTGGATTAGCAATGCAATTTCCAAGAAAAAAATCGTATTGGTTATAATAATCTTTGATAATTAAAATCTTTTTTTTTCTCTAAGGCTCATCAAATGTGCATTTATTTGATCAAAAATACAGTAAAAACAGTGTTATTGTGAAATATAAAATACCTGTTTTCAATTTGAATATATTTTAAAATGTAATTTATTCTTGTGATGTCAAAGCTGAATTTTCAGCATCATAACCCCAGTCTTCAGTGTCGCATGATTCTTCAGAAATCATTCTAATATGCTGATTTGAAGCTCAAGAAACATTTCTTTTTATTGGTGAAAACTTTGAACTGCTTACATACTTTTCCCCCCAGGATTCTACGATTAACAGAAAGTTCAAAAGAACAGCATTCATTATTATGTTGTAACATTATAAATGTCTTTACTGTCATCTAGTAATCATATTATTATTTACTGAATAAAAGTATTAATTTGTTCATGCAAAAATAAAATAAAAAATAAAATAAAAATACAAATCTTACTGGCCCCAAATGTTTGAACTGCTGTATATGTCAATGTATTTACTTTCATGCGTCAGGAAAAAAATAGTCATACATATTTGGAAAGACATTGTCATTTACATGCCAGAATTATCAATTTTAAGTGACAGTTGTCAGGATCATGGACCTATTTTGCCCCTGTTTCTGTTCCTGTTTTCCCTTATTTGGTCATGTTCCTGTCCTCATTCAGTCTAATTAGTTTGATTATGATCCCATGCACCTGTGTTTCCCCAATCATCCCCTGTATTTAAGTTTATGCCTTTTAAGTTTATGCCTTTGCGTTCTGTGTATGTCAGGTCTACTTGCTATGTTCCCTGCCATTCCCAGTGTTGGATATACCCTGTGTTTGGATTATATTAAAGACAGTTTACCCCAAAAGTATAAAATTGTTTAGATAAGTATTTCATCATTTACTCCCCTTCATGTCATTCCAAACCTGTATGACTTTCTTTTCTGTTCAGTACCAAAAAATTTAATTTTGACGTTTCATTTTGATGTTTCAGCTGTATTTGAAATAATAAAGGTCATGTGTGTAAGGACATGAGGTTGAGCAATGACATAATTTACTTTATTTTAGTCCAGGTGAGATGTGAAAATAATGTTCACTTTTTCATAAAAGCGTGAAACTTGGTACACTTGTATAGTTTGCGGCCCTAAACATTTTCAGAAATGGAGCCATCGCAAAAACAACGTGTGGTTGCCATGGCGACCATTTTACTTTCCACCATAACCAAATTATGTATTTTGTGTCATAGCTCCTAAACCAAACATGATAACACAGAAAAGGTGACGTCTATTCCTATGTTTTGATGGTCAAGGATTACAATGATACCATATACAAAAACATAAACTGTTCAGGTGAAGAGTTAATGGTGAAATCAGCAATGTGAGAAGGAAATAACAGTATCTGAGCATCACAGCATTTACAAAAGTCCATATTATGGATATATATTTTTTCTTTGATAATTAACTAATATTTTATTCAATAATACATTAAAAGATTGTTTTCAATAATACTATCATATATTTCAGAGATATATATAAAAAAATAATCTCAGGCAAGTGTATTTTTCCTTACCTTTCAGGCAGAGTCAAATAGGTGGTAGTGTGTTTCCAATACATTCTTGTTCTCTCTCTCAACAATGCTCAAACATCCCACGCAGATGGCAACGCAATCAGGTGAACAGTTAATGGTTAATTCAGTGAGAAGAATTACAATGAAATCTCAGATGATGCAGAATGAAATTTCAAACATATTTCTTGTAAACTTAATTTACAATCACTCTCTGGGGCCAGAGTTGTCTATTATGTTGTCCACAAGGCGGAAGGAAGCCAGAGTCCTGCATGCGGGCGGGTACATGCAGGTGAATCGCTAATATTTGATGTAACTGGTGAAATAATATTTATATGTAGGGTGTGATGTGGGTGGGGGCTGGACGGTGACAAGTACGGGAGGGTTGCGGGTCCAATAACCAAGACTATTTCTACTCGGTCCAGTACACGCTGAGCAATGTAGCCAATTGAGCTGCCACTGATTGACAGCTGTAGTGATTATCTTAAAGGGAGAGCTCTTTGCTTGCTTTCTGTATTTAATCTATTCACAATTTGAATAAAAGTTTTAAATGAGTTTTTTCTACTTCATGTAGGAGATTTAATGCAGGTGCGGTTCAGGTTCCAGTTTTTATGTCAGATGGGTTGTGTATGGGATTAAATTAGTGTTGCTGTCAGATAACGTGTCGGGTGTTCTGTTAATTACTGCGATTGTGGGAAGATCATTTCACCAGCCAGGAAAGTGAACGAAAATACCTCTCTGTGATGTTACCATGAGGCATCGTTTACTTACAGATCTCAGGCTTCTGGAGGGGATGTAGATTTGAAGAGTGAGGAGGAAGTAAGAGGGTGCTGAGCCTGTGGCTGTTCTGAATGCAAACATCAATGTCTTGAACTTGATGCGAGCCGCAACAGGTAGCCAGTGCAGGGAGATAAAGATAGGAGTGAAGTGGACCCTTTTGGGCTCTTTGCTTGCTTTCTGTATTTAATCTATTCACAATTTGAATAAAAGTTTTAAATGAGTTTTTTCTACTTCATGTAGGAGATTTAATGCACGTGCGGTTCAGGTTCCAGTTTTTATGTCAGATGGGTTGTGTATGGGATTAAATTAGTGTTGCTGTCAGATAACGTGTCGGGTGTTCTGTTAATTACTGCGATTGTGGGAAGATCATTTCACCAGCCAGGAAAGTGAACGAAAATACCTCTCTGTGATGTTACCATGAGGCATCGTTTACTTACAGATCTCAGGCTTCTGGAGGGGATGTAGATTTGAAGAGTGAGGAGGAAGTAAGAGGGTGCTGAGCCTGTGGCTGTTCTGAATGCAAACATCAATGTCTTGAACTTGATGCGAGCCGCAACAGGTAGCCAGTGCAGGGAGATAAAGATAGGAGTGAAGTGGACCCTTTTGGGCTCATGGAAGAGTAGTAATGCCGCTGCATTCTGAAACATTTGTCGAGGTTTGATTGAGCATGATGGAAGTCCAGCTAGAAGAGCATTGCAATAGTCCAGCCTAGAAATGACAAGGGCCTGGGCAAGACGTTGCGCAGCATGCTCTGTTTGGAAGGGCCTGATCCTCCTGATGTTGTGCAATGCAAACCTGCATGATCGAGCTGTCTTTACAATATGGTCTTTGAAGGTCAGCTGGTCACCAAAGAATAATTTTTGATGAACCTAGCAGGATGATGAAATCATGCTGTAGTGTCGGAGTGGCAGGGAAAACGAGAAGCTCATTCTTTGCCAGGTTGAGTTGCAGGTGATGTTCCTTCATCCATGCCGAGATGTTTGCCAGGCAGCCTGAGATCCATGCAGCTACTATTGGATTGTCTGGTTGAAATGAATGATATAGCTGTGTGTCATCAGCATAGCAATGGTAGGAGAAACCATGTGCTTGTATAATGGGTCCCAGTGATGTAGTGTATATGGTGAAGAGGAGGGGTCCAAGAACTGATCCCCGAGGAATCCGTGGCCAGTCGATGTTCTTTGGATACCTCTCCTCCACAGGAATCCCTGAAAGACCTACCTGTGAGATAAGATTCAAACCAGTGGAGTGCAGATCCTGTGATGGTAGACAGGATAATCTGTTGATTAGGGTTGGGTATTGTTTGAATTTGATCAATTCCGATTCCGATTCTGCTTATCGATTCCGCTTCTTATCGATTCCTAGTTTCGATTCCAATAAGATAAAAAATCCAATATAAATAAAATATAGATTAATCAATTAAAGTTATTAAATATATTCAGTCAAGATCAGTGAATGATTTTCTTTTGTTCTTTGATTAACATTAATGACAGGCAGCACGTTTATTAGACTGCTGTCTCTTTAATACCGAACGCACGCAGATCTAAAAATACTGTACATGTGTGTTTTCTTTCTCATCTGTTTACGTTCACGTAAGACAAAAACGGCTGTGTTTATGATGATATACTGACGTAGTTTTCTGCATATTGGTCAACAAATATGAAAGAAGTCAGTTTCGGCCCGGAACAACCTTTTCTACAGTGGAAATACACGGAACGGTTCGAGAACGGACACAAACCGGGAACCCGTACCGTGACCTCTGTTCTCTGTGCTCACGCTTGCGCTTTGTGTGCGCTGCACGCAAACAGGGCGCAAGTTCTTTCCGTTCCTGCACTTAAATAGTTTTTAATCACATTAAATTGTGAACGCAGGAATAGTTAAGCAGAATCGAAATGCACGCGTCTTATCGAATACCCTGTTCTTGGACATTTGGAACCGGTTCTAAAATGGAACCGGTTTTCGATACCCAACCCTACTGATGATTCACAGTGTCAAAAGTGACAGATAGATCTAGCAAAATAAGAACTGATGATATGGAATAAGCTTTTGCTATCTGCAGGGCTACAGTGACCGACAGCAAAGCAGTCTCGGTTGAATGGCCGCTGCTGAAACCTGATTGGTTAAAGTTCAGTTGGACATTCTGTGAAAGAAATAATGAAACTGAGTGATGTGAACCAAATGGTCCATTCCATTAGAATAACAAAGGAACAGCATTCCTCAGGAATGTCTTGTTGATTGCAGGTTCTCCAGCGGGAAGGTCCTAACAGTATTGTTTCTGTTTTTGTCTTCAGGTATAAAATGATGTCCCACAGGCAGAACTTAGAAGTTAGGATTCATACAAGGGTACAATTGTTTGAAGGAAGACATGCTAACATCTCTATTGAAGAACTGCTACACTACTATCTTCAATAAATTCTAATCCCAACAACAATTTTGGTCAAGCCTACTAAATTTTTTTGTATTTGAGAAATCTAGTACATTGGTGAGCCACCCAAAAAACTGCTCAGCAAAAATACAGTAAAGGTGATGATACATGGGGCAAATATTTAGGTTAGAAGGGGTATTATGCACTGGCCTGTCTAGAGTGATATTGTCTTGACAAGAAGTTAAAGTGGATCATAAAGTGTCAGTTGCTGTATTTACATGCAGAGATGAGAAAAGGGTGGGCGAGGGAAGAGAGGATGACACTACAGAGGAAAGATGGAAGGGTGAAAGGGAGCATAGGTTTTGCCTAAAAGTAACTGGTAGAGGAATTGGTGGCACACAGGTAGTAATAGGTTAAATGTAATAAAGAAATGTGCAGAGATGTCTAGAGGTTTTACCAAATGTTGTCTGTGATACAATTGCATGTGTAAATTAAGTCAAGCTGGTTTCCTGATTTGTTAGTGCTTGTGGTGGTAAGCCATTTGAGATCGAATGAAGCTAGGAGTGGAATTGGAAGTCTGCAGTGTAAGGCTTCTCCAGATGGATTTCGAAGTCACCAAAGACTACAAGTGGACTGCCATCCACAGACAATGAGGACAGCAGCCCATACATCTCCTCTAAAGGTGGCCAGTTGACCAGGAAGGCGATAAATCATTACAATATGGAGTTTAACAGGAGCTGTTACCATAATAGCACGAAGTTCAACATTTTTTTATTGCATAGGGAAGAGTGGGTTGAGTATTTCCAATAATTATAAATGAGAAGACCAGTACCCTTCCAACCTGACGGGGGGGTGTGAGAGAAAGGGAAGTTGTTAGAGAGAACAGCAGGGGTTGTGGAGTCTTCTGGACAAATCCAGGTCTCAGTCAAGCCAAAGATACTAAGAGTAGACTGAGAAGCAATGGCCAGAATGAAGTTTGTTGACAGCTGATTGAGACAGAGACCCACAGAAAATGACAGAGGTGCAGCAGAAGAGGTGCAGATAGGACGCAGCTTAGCAAGATTGCGTTGCAGTCTGTGTGTGATGTTAGAGCATTGTTGAGAGAGCACAAGAATGTATTGGAAAAATACTACCGCCTACCCAACTCTGTAGCTGGGCCAGTGTGTGTTGTGATTGGTTAGCTGGGCCAGTGTGTGTTGTGATTGGTTAGCAAATACAAAATGTGCTGTGATTGGTTAGCTGGGCCAGTGTGTGTTGTGATTGGCTCCACTCGGCGCCTGGTCGGGAAATGTCATGCCCCTTACCATAGCCGCCTGTGAGCTTCAGTGTAAATATTGCGTCAAAATCAAATCAATTTGAGCGCGATTTAAACCTGGATGATTGTAACTACTCTAAGTTCGTCTGCCTTGGGGAAAGCTAGCATGTCTCCGACAAAGTGATAACACTTGTTGCCTTCTCTAGTGCAGCTCAACCAGGTCTCGTCCCATTTGTCATATGTGTGATATCACAAATCCCGGAAAATATGCGTTGTAGTCCAAACGAGTCGTTTGCTGTAGTTTTTGAAAAGTGATTTCTGTTAAATAAAATATCTCCTTTTGAAGTGGACTTTGAGCTTTGTAACTTTGCAGATCTTTTTTATGCTCAAACAGCAACATTACAGACTAACTAAAGTTGTTAAAAAGTGAAAAAGCATAATAGGACCCCTTTAAGCTGGTGTGTGGTGGGCGTTCTGGCACAATATGGCTGCCGTTGCATCATCCAGGTGGATGCTGCACATTGGTGGTGGTTGAGGATCCCAGAAAAGCGCTATATAAATGTAACAAATTAATAATTAATTAATTAAAGCAATCTATTATTGTACTATTGAATAAATTATTAGTTGATTATCAAAGAAAGAAAAAAATTAATAGCCATAATATGGACTTTTGTAAATGCTGTGATACTATGATGCTCAGATACTGTTATTTCCTTCTCACATTGCTGATTTCACCATTAACTCTTCACCTGAACAGTTTATGTTTTTGTATATGGTATCATTGTAATCCTTGACCATCAAAACATAGGGATAGACGTCACCTTTTCTGTGCTATCATGTTTGGTTCAGGAGATATGACACACAAAATACATAATTTGGTTATGGCGGAAAGTAAAATGGTCGCCATGGCAACCACAAGGTGTTTATTCGATGGCTCCATTTCTGAAAATGTTCAGGGCCCTAATCTGTACAATTGTACCAAGTTTCATGCTTTTATGAAAAAGTGAACATATCATCTCAAATTTTGCACATATCACCTGGAATATTTTGGTAACTTACCCTTTTAAATATTCCTAAAACAATTATAAAAACACCAGTTATACATGAAAAACTGACCCAAACTTAGCCTGAAATTCACCAATTTGATGGGTTGCATATTGCTAACTCACCCCAGCAAGGCCAAAGTGCTTTGACAGAGGAATGACAGTATTCATCTAAAGTGGGCTGTGCTCCCTATTTGTAATTCAATGAGACCATCTTGTCTTTTGGTTGCCAAAGACAGAGCTCATGAATATTTGGGCTTACTGCACAACACATGACAGCAGAACCATGAAAGTGAACACATTTTGTGTGGGGGGTAAATTCTAAAAGGGCATATGTTCGGCTGATAAACATTTGCCTGACACCATCAGAGCCTGATCCGAAGGATGAGGTGCGTTCTGCTACGTATTGGGAGGGACTCAAAGCCAGCTGGTACATACATGTGAGTCCAACAGCAGCCAATGCTGACACTGTGATTGCTGTGAAAGCACTTTTTTTCTGACACACATCGAATGGCCTTCATCTCATGGCTATTCTTCAGAGCCAACGTGCTTGATTTAGTTTTCCATGAAAAAGAGGAAGCTGCCTGTGCAAGCCAGCTAAAGGTTCCTGCCAGCCCCTTCTCCACAGAGAGGTCTCCTCAGGCGCGGGCCAACATCGAGTTTAATGGACTTATTTGGCTTGTTAACACTCTAGCAGCATTGCCCGTATTCACGCAGAGCTAAAGTCGACACGCACACACACACACACATCAATATTTAGTTCTAGCCCTCCCTGATCCCTTTGCTTTCCCACTATCCCTAATAAAATACGTATCATACAAGAGCTCGGGAATAGCGCTGGACAACTACATGAAATGTGCCAAAAACTGTTCCACATGAGTGGATGCAAGCGAGTAAACAACCGGGGCTTTAGGGAGATAATGGCACTTAATAACACAGGGGAGGAACACAGCTTTTTCAGCGGGCTTCCTAATCACAATACACCAGGAGATCGCAGAAACACAAGATGGATAGCTCATAAAAACAGGGACACAGCCATAACTATTGTTCGGCGGTGAGCTTATGAAACCCCGCAGGTGGACATGTTGCAGATATTGAAGACACTTACTCATTGCCAAAGCCATAATAATTCATGCGGTGACTTGTGTGGACGGGCCGGTGTGGGTGCTGCTTTGAAGAGCTATAGCGATACTATTGAGCTCTAAGTACATTAAGAGAAACCCCCTAGAGGCCAGCACAATCAATGCTTGCCCAAGCAGTGTGAAAGTCTGTGTCTGACACCGCAAAGGACCTTGGGACTGCTGGACTTATATTGTTGTTAGTGTCAGACAAAGCTCAGTATTTAGATGCAACGATTGTGTGGGCATGCATGCACACTTGCATATGAGTGTTTCTTCAACTACGGGTACTTGTACAGTACATCCCAGGGGTTGAAACTAGAAGCATAACTTTAATTCTCTTGTTCTTTTATATGAAGGTCACATAAAAACTATAACTGAAAGTTTTTACAAGTGCCTTTTATGTAGATTTTATTTTTCTGCTCATGTCCCTAACCTAGTTGCAAAAGTTTTTTAGGGATGCACCGATATGAAAATTTTGGCCGATACCGATATGGTGGCCGATATATCGTGCATCCCTAGTTTTGATGAAACAAGTGAATGAATCTAAGTGAAACAAATAAATAAAAAGAAAAAATGTAGGGCGGGACTTTTGGATGGAGGCAGATCTGAATGTGTGCTTGCAATCTACTGTAAGAAAGGGGTGGCTATATAAATAAAGGTGACTTGACTTGAGTAAATACCCTTGGCTGATACTAATAACTTAAAAATCTCTATACTGTATGTCAGCTGATAATTTATATGGAACAAATTATCACACACCCCTCTATTTTCCAAAAGTTTGTATATACTTAGAACACAGCAACAAGCATACTTGCAGTAATGAAGTCTAATAGTAACAATGTCTTATGAGCAGCATTTATTAATGTCTATCAAACTATGCAAAAAGTGTGAAAAATACTGATTAATGCTTTTGAACACTTTGCCTTTATGACAGTCTCCTTTATGAGTGACAACAAAGAGACAATACTAGTGGCAGAGCAAATGGGCCACACACAAAGAAGGATTGCCAGCAACACATTCTCAGAAGCCCCGTTATCACTTAAATCAACACTCATTGAAAAGTGTTTGCACAAACAGATTTTTCAGGCCTGCTTTCTCTTGGCACCCTGTCCCTCTCGTCAATATAGTACAGTCTCTTACTTTATTCCACACTCTCCCTTTCACAGTAACCAAAAAGAAATCCATCCTAGCCCTGGCACTTCATCTCAAGCTAATGCGAGCCGCTCAGTATCTCTGGCAGGTCTGTATGAATACGTGTGCGTATTTATGTATTGTATACAGCTGGCACGTGTCCAAAAGAGAGCGTTTTGGGTCAGCAGAGGGCCTGATGACATCCATAAAACTATATCACACTCCTTAGTGAATGTCTTTCCAATAACAGCACATATAAAATATATAATCCCTCCTCCTTGTTGAAACCCAAGTTATGGGTCACCAGTCTTTGATCTGTGATCTGTAACCTTTGAGACTAATTAACCCAAAAACTCAAAAACAAAAACTCACTTCCTCCAGCTTGGCCCACAGGAGTCGGGCCGGCCGTGTTATGTCTGGTCGCTGAGCCTCTGAGATGGGGAGGAGACACGAGGAGCTATTTTTGCAAGCTTAACCAATGCTGTTAGAGGATCTATCAAGAGTAATTTGCCTCACAAAGGTCATCGCAGCCAGGGGCAGAGGCAGCATCACAGGCAGGAGCCTGGAACAGCAGTGACTCACTATGGTCCACATTCTCCTGCCGGCTTCACAGGACGCTATGTACCCACCACATCAAAGCAACACACTGTCACGGAGGGATAAACTACCATCAATATTGTATTGATTTTGCATGGCATTAGATATTAATACATCGGTTTGCTAAACGTTGCATGGTTTCAGAAGCCCAGCCTATACAAAATTGTGCTCTTTTGCAGTTTGTCACAGTGCATGGTGGGTACGCTGTACTTTTAGCAATGCCTTACACTCCAAAAACAGTGAGGAATGTGGGACTAAAACGGTCCCTGAGTTTCCCATCGCATATACATACTAGACAATACTCTTTGAGGAATAGACAATGCATCACTAACTGTGCATATGAACGTTTTCACAAACAAATCATGATTCATCAATAACTTTCATACTGAAATGTATTCTAAATTTACCAAAAAAAATATAGGAGCAACTGAAACCACATGCATGCCAAAATCTAATAAAGTTTGGACTTTGCAATAATTAAGATTTTATGTTTTTGAAGGATGTCTCTTATATGCTCGCAAATGCTGAATTTATTTGATCAAAAATATACTAAAAACCATAATACTGTGAAATATTAATATTTTGTGAAATGTGATTTATTTCTAAAGCTGAATTTTCATTACCCCAGCCTTCAGTGTCACATGATCATTCAGAAATTACTTTAATGTGCTGAAATGGTGCATGTGTGATGGCCGGCCAGCACGTCGTGTTTTTGTTTCTCCAAAGCTTACGTGAACAAGGGGAGGAGGAGGAGGACGGAAAGCAGGGTTGAGGATGGGGGAAGGTATGGAGATAGAGCAGTGGGCCTATCTCGCAGGCGGGAGCGGCTGGTTTCCAAGGAGATGTGTGTGCGTGATGAGAGTGTATGAGACAGGCTTTGCTTGGGTGCACACTTGGAAGGAAGAGTCCCTCTTCATCACTCCCTGCTTTGCCTCTCTCTCCCCCTCCTTACCTCAGTTCCCAGGTCATCATTTATCCTGAGGACGGCTAAACCGTTCCCATGAGGTCCACCTGCACTTGAGGACGTACTGCATTCATCTTACACCTCCATTCAGCATATGAACCCGTGTTAAATTCCACCGGAGCATTCCCTTATTATTACGTACATAACTGCTAATGCGTCTCCCTATGATGACATGCGACACAACACGCCATATATTTAACCCTCATGTTCTGTTTGGGAGGCCTAGAGGCCGATTTAATAGCGTGAAAATTATACTTCATATTAAAGGATCGGGCTGATACTTCTTGACTTTTCCCAATCTTCTGAAAATTGATTATGAACACAACTTTAACTTACGCTTCAAAAATTCTCTTCTGAAAAATGTTGCATCATTTCTGTTTGGGTCTCACAGACCCAAGATATAAAACAAGATTAAATGTAATGGATTTTCACATGCTGAATTCTCTGACACTGTACAAATAAACTCCTGCCATTTGTTTTGATATATATATATAATATATATATATTTTATATATATCACATATCTAAAAGTGCATATCTACGTTATGATAAAACAGATGGTTAAAGCTTCAAAATTATCTGCTGACTGGGTTTTTGATTAGATTAGAGGAGCATATTAAAATAATTCTGAAAGGTTCATTTTGAAATTACTATTATTATTTTTAGACATACACTACCAGTAAGATTTTTTAAGTTGCACGTCTCTTATGCTTACTGCATGTATTTTAAAATGTAATTTATTCTTGTGAAAGCAAAGCTGAATTTTCAGAAATCTTCAGTGTCACATGATCCTTCAGAAATAATTCTAATATGCTAGTTATTCTAATATGCTAATATGCTCAAGAAACATTTCTTACAATTTCTTATAATTTTTTTAAATGGCTGTTTTGTTGAATATTTTTTGAAACCATGATATTTGATATTTTTAGGCATCTTAGATCAAAAAGTTCAAAAGAACAACATTTTGTTGTTTGTAACATACATAAAAAATTTACCCTCACGATCAATGTCTTTCTGAAAAAGCAAAAGAAAAAACAAATCTTACTGACCCTTAAACTTTTTAACAGTATTGTAAAACACGTGGTCTTTGTAACCCCATACATAAAAAACCATAAAGGATAATCTGGAAAAGAACAGGGCTAATAAAGTCATGCCTTTTTTTAACTGTGTATTTCAATGTAAAATTGGAGCAGTGAATCACATTCTCATGCTGATTCATATCATTCATATGAATTCTAATGGTCTGATATGATGTTTGCTTTAAACATATGACTGTACCATCAGCCTTTGGCATTTAAACTGTAATTATGTGGTAATAATTATGATCTTAAGCGGACCATCAAATCCAAGTCACACTTTATTTCACAGCTTTTCCAGGAAGTCTCGATCAGTGCTGCTTGGCACACAAGAGTATATACACAGCAAAAAGCACACAATATTGACACACAGAGCTGTACTTGAACTCCCCAAGAGCGTTTAACACACCTGGCTGCTGGGCATGTAAGGAGGCTGAAGACAAAGGTAGTGTGACTTGACAGACAACTGAAAACACGAACACAAACTTACACTCCTTCGCTAACACTAATGTTGCACTCATGGCTATTCAATAATAAGCACTGGTACACCTGTACAGTTTTCTTTCTCAGTGCAAACAACTCTCTTCTGATGCTTTACCCTTAAATTTATAAGCATCTAAACTATCAAAAGTAATAGTTCACGCAAAAATTAATGACTTCCAAACATGTATGACTTTCTTTATGGAACTTAAAAAAGAAGATATTTTGAGCAATGTTTTTTTTTTTTGTGCAAATCAATAAAAGTCCATAGGGTCTAAAGAAAGCTGCAAAGAAATTTTCAATTTATGGACAAAAGCAAAATTGTTTTTCATGATATCTTTTTAGCTAAAAAATTACTTGAGGGTGAGTAAATCATGACAGAATTTTCATTTTTTTGGTGAACTATCATTTCAAACATAAGTCCAATAATCACAAAGAGGCCAAAATCTCTCAAGAACAATAAGTCAACGTGTATAAAGGAAAATATATTTAAAGTCAATCTGAATTGGTTTCGCAACCCTTTTTATCTTCATAATTCAACACATTCTGATCTAGAAAGACTATTTGATGAGGGGTAAAATGTGATTTTATCAATTGAGAATTAATTGGATTGTGATAAGTAAGTATTTCATACCAGCATGGAGGCAGACCGAATGAGAGTTTGCTAAAAATGTGTCTACATACCTTTTTGGCTATTGGCTATTTTAACAATTATCAAATAGGTTGCATGGCCTGATGTCATCACAACAGGAAAGCCTTTTTCCATTAAGAGTAAGTAATGATATTTTAATTCAAGATTACAAAGGCCAACATTTTTTCGATGAAATAAGAGCAGAAATGTGAAAGTAAAAAGGGTCAATGTTGGTTACATGTTGATTTTAAATAACATCAACAGGCAAAGCAAAGCCATCATGCTTGAAGTGATGTAGAGAGAAGAGGGCTGTAGAGCAGCACACTCTTGAAGGTTATATTCAGAGAGCAGTCATGTAGTCTTGTCCAGCAGAAAGCCTCATTATTACCTTCCTCAAAGATTTATGTACAGACAAGCCTAGACCATGACTCGGAGTGATAGGTTTCTACTTAGATGGATCAATCCCTCGTTGATATTAAGCAAATAATTCATGAGAATCTTTTTGAGATTTAAAGTGGATCAAAAATGGCTGTGGGTATCTGTGCACTGGGTGACAGTGACATACACTTCAATTAAATTAATACTGAAAAGTCAATCACTTGGATTTGTGTAATCTGCCATGGCCACATCTATTGGACTGCGCCCATCCCTTTCAATTAAAGATGAGGATCTTCCCATCACACTGCAGTCATGTCACCTCTCTGCGTTCCCTGGGGCAGGAGATTAATCAAAGTTTGAAAAGACATTATGAAGTACATTATTTCGCTCCCAGTCAAGCAGTGTCAGGGCTGCCAAAACCAAAACGGCATGGAATTAAAATTAATCCGTCCAGAGGACAAAGGCAAGGAAAGAGAGGGAAGATAAGGAGGAAAACGAGGAAAACAGAGGAAGAGGATAAGCAAAAGGAAGAAGCCATCACCATGTTTTGGGCGTATATGATGTACATTTGAATAACAGGGTATGTTTTAAACTCCACAGGGTGTTTTGTTGAGCTCACTGTACTTGTGTAAGGCTGGAGGCTTCTTATTTGAATTGACTTTGATTTCCCCTCAAAAAGCCTTTTAAAGCTGCTTTGTGTGTGAGGTGAGACAACAGTCTGTTCAGAGCATCTTGACTGACATAACAGACGGGCTGATTTCAGCTTTATGCGTGAATACACTGCACCCCAAAATATATATATTTTCATAATTTTAAGGCTTCTAGATTCAATGACACTAACAGCATTAGCCAATTATTCTGTTCCGTGTCAACAGCTTGCAATACTGAGACATTTATACTCCACAGAATAGAGTGCTTTCATTGAACTGCAATATAAGGTAATCAATATGATTGCCTATCTTATTTTGAATTGACAAGTGAGTAATTAGACAATTTAGCCCTGATCTATTGGTTATATGACAGCTGCAATCATCATGCTGCCTATGTAAAAGACCCGATTTGCAAAAAAATCATTTAAACAGTTAGGACTGAACTAAATAGGCTGTAGTATAAAAATAAATTCTGGTGACAGACTAAGGTTAGTAGTGCTTCCAATGTGTCACATTAAATAATCCTCAGTTTAATCATCAGTTAGATAGGATAGAATGAACACAAGCGTATAGGCTTGTGTTAAAAATAAAGGTTCTTTATTGCCATCAGTGGTTCCACAAAGATCCTTTACCATCCATGGAACCTTTTCATTCCACAAAAGGTTCTTTACAGTGGAAAAAGGTTCTTTAGATTATTAAAATATTCTTCACACAAAGAAAAAAACATGGTTCTTTTAAGAACTGGTCAACAAGGTTCTTTGGGGAACCAAAACCGGTTCTTCTATGGCATCGCTGTGAAAACCCCCTTTTCCAGAAAAGCAAGTCTACTAGAATCTAGACAGACAGACAGACAGATAGATAGATAGATAGATAGATAGATAGATAGATAGATAGATAGATAGATAGATAGATAGATAGAAAAGCACATAAGTTGGACCCCTTGGATAAATCTCTTACCTTCTAGACAGCAGGTTCTCCACAGTCCGGAGTGGGTCATGACTTCCTCATTCTTCCTGCTCGTCTCGTTCTCGTTATTACTTTTGACCCGGCACACTCCTCGTGAGTACAGCCAGTAGTCCGTTCCCACAGCGATAGTCATCAGGCTGAACGCGGCGAACGCGCCCACTGTGGTGATGAGCATTTGGACTCCTCTGTCACACATCAACATTTTGCCTCATTTCAGGATGGGGAGTCAAAACAGGGTTCTTAGCGTGTCTCGTAAAACCTCCTAGCCTGCCTGGTGCGCGGACTCCATGCTCCAATCGACTTCAGAAGCCCATACCATTATTATGTGCTGATTTCTGTGGTGTCGAGACTGTTGCAGTCGCTGTTGCTGCTTCTCAAGTTCAGTAAGAAACCTCACAGTGTTTCCATCGCTTAAGCGGAGAGCTATTTGTTTGTCATTCTGAGTTGTGAAAAAACTGTTTTCGAGGAACAGTCTCTCATCAGCACCACAGCATTTTGCAATTGAGGCACCAGGCTAAACGAACGACACGATGTTTCGCCTGAGACTTCACAAGAACATCTTTGTTCCCCGAAAACGGCAATAAACCAGTAATTTTGCACGGAGAGTAAGTATCAAAAATAATGTCCTTTGTTAATCCAGCGGAAAATACCTTCGTTCAACGGATGCATCCGGTATTTTTCTCTAAAACACAAGAGAGGAGTAAAATATCCCACTTCATGATCAGCTTGTGTCTGTCTAAAATTCCCCTTCAGATCTGGCGAATCTAAAGAAAATGTCATTTGATTATATGCGGAGCAGCATGTTATGAAGGCACCTATCAAGAAGTGATCGTTTAAATGAGCATAATCCCAGCACTTGTAATTGCTGTCAACGGTGATGCTGGTCTCCGCAAATGTGTTTTACAGCAATGACAGCTCCCACGTTCCTCGCGAATCCGCTCGTTTGAAACACCGCCCACAGAGGGAGCGGAGCGGAGCGCGCTGGCTGCTCTCCGCGCTGCTGAATGGACGAAGCCTCTCGTCTAATCTCGGAGTTTCTCCACGCACAGCGCCCCTGGCTCAACCAATGTGCTACTTACGGCCTTCATATGCAAAGATATGGGCAAGAAGCGATGCATGAAAAATCGGACCCTGGAGAACAGGAACGTCGACATTTTCGATGATTTCCTCCATGGAGACCTTCACATGGGCAATTCCGGAGAGTTTTATGCATCACTAAATTCATAGGGATATGTTGATGACAGTACAATCAAAAGTTGCACGATTTGGTTTTTGAATTGGGGAACCACAAAAAAATGTCTTTTTCAGATTCTAAAAAATGATCCTGGATCTACAGCGCAAAATGTAACAACTAGCGAATTAATCTTTTCTCGGTTCTTTTTAGTGAATAAGTAAACATGCTTGACCAACATGCTCCAATTCTCAGAGACATTACACTTATGTGCCGATTCTTTTTAGTAAATCAACCACAAACGCTGAATTTAATCGGTGACTGACTCACTTGACTACGGTGGCCGAGAAGTGCTAAACAAATCACAATTCTGAAAACAAAATAACAAATTACAAAAGCAAATGCAAGTCTAAAAAACCAAATAACAATTCAGAAAACACAACAGCAATTCAGAAAACATTAGAAGTCCTGAGAAGAACAGCAGAGTCCTGGTAGAAAGAACCCTTTCGATTGCCAAACTTTTTTTTCCTCCCTTTTCAAATCTCGTATTAGCAATGGATTCTATTTACACTAAGTGAAAATAGCAGTATTTTTAGCAATATGCTATTTACACTAAGTGCAAATACCTATTTACACTATGTTAAAATAGCAGAATTTCTTCTATCAAGTATACTAATTGTTGCAAATAGTGGCAATTATCTGCACTTCAGTATTGTAGTACATTATAAAACAGTATGCAATAATAATGTATTGAGTGTAAATTATGATTTTAATTTTAATTATTAAATGGATGCCACCTTATTGGTACAATAAAGCCCTCCCTACACCTACCCTAACCCTACCCGATACTTTATTTTCAACTTTTTGATTATTTCCTTAATTTTTATTGAAAATAAATGCCTTTACGATGTGATACGAGATTTGAAAAGGGAGGGAAAAAAAGTTCGTCAAAAGGCGGGATCAAACACGGGTCGATCACGACAAAAAGCCAACGACAGGCACTTAGCTATCTGCGCCACTGGAGCTGATGTTTTATAGCCACTTTTAACTTTTTACACCTACCCTAAACCTACCCGATACTTTATTTTCAACTTTTTGATTATTTCCTTAATTTTTATTGAAAATAAATGCCTTTACAATGTGATACGAGATTTGAAAAGGGAGAAAAAAAAAGTTCGGCAAAAGGCGGGATCGAACCCGGGTCGATCACGACAAAAAGCCAACGACACGCACTTATCTATCGGCGCCACTGGAGCTGATGTTTTACAGCCACTTTTAACTAAATGTAAATATACACTCCGTATTTTTAATTCCATAGTAAGGGCAATTCATACAATACATTTAAACTGAGCTACTTTAATACCATCTCCGAACTTTCTATCAGGGCTCTGCTGTTCTTCGGCTGGTTCTTCCTGTATACGGTGATTGACAGATGTCTCGTCCAGTCAGCGGTGAGTAATCCCAAACCAATGGCGCTGTCTCAAACTATACCTACCTCTTCCGGTTTGTCTGATTTGTCGTTGTGTTTTCTGACTTGTTCATTTGTTTTCGGATTTGTCTTTGTGTTTTTTGACTTGTTATAATGTTTTCTGAATTGTTGTTGTGCTTTCTGAATTGTTATTTAGTTTTTTAGACTTGCATTTGCGTTTGTAATTTGTTATTTTGTTTTCAGAATTGTGATTTGTTTAGCACTTCTCAGCCACCGTACTTGACCGTATCAAAACCAAAAAACTGTTGCCATAGGTATTATGCCGTGAGACTTAGGGTACATTTACACGACAAAGATGTACTAAAAACAGAAAAGCTTTTCCTTTGCGTTTTTGAAAAGTTTTGCAAACAAATGAAAAGGCTGTCAAAATGATACCGTTCACATGAATTGGCTAAAACGACTAAAAAAACATTGTAGGCTGCATGCCAGACCAGTAGTTGGCGATGTCACATTAAACACTACGCACCTTTACAAAGAGACGATAATGGTATCATTTTTAAAAACTTGCACTTTTTTTCACAACCATTTTCAAAAGACTGTGTTTTCAGGCCCCCAAAACGCAGTTGTCATGATGGCCAAAACACATAAAACATTTTCTGGTTTTAGTTGAAAACGGTGTCATGAAAATATCCCCCATAGCCAGGCTATTGTTCATACTTACTTTTAAAACAAACATTTCTCCCTCAAATGTAGTAAATGAGTGGTTAAGAAAGATAAATCATTAAAGGGGTCCTATTATGCTCTTTTACAAAGTCTTGATTTTGTTTTGGGGGTGTACTAGAACATGCTCTCATGCTTGGTGGTTCGAAAAACACATTATTTTTCACATAATTTACATTATTAAAATACCTTTCTCCCCATCCTGGCACAAACGGCTCGATTAGTTCCGGCTTTGATGAAGGTCCGCCTTCCGAAAAACAAAATGTGTTGTGATTGGTTAGCTGTCCCAGTGTGTTGTGATTGGCGAACAGCCTAGACAGTGTTTCAGTATTGCCACGCCCCTTGCGCCGTCTTTCAACAAAAGCTTTTTTGGCGAATCCGGCGGTCACACACCGGACGAGAAGCGCAGCTTTGCGCCATGTCTTTAAAATTCAAATACATTATTTTCTATGAGTGTAGGCACGCCGGCGGTGCCGTTCGGCATCTGTCCGCGGCACCCAGCTACGTCGTGTTATATTTGTAAGAATTGTTCTAGACCAGCGGTTCTCAATCCCAGTCCTCGCCTACCCCCGCTCTGCATGTTTTGCACGTCTCTCTTT